>NC_069501.1:24969314-25199314 GCF_027579735.1 Bombina bombina
TGACCTGAATATAAATAGGCCTTCCTTAGATAAGATTCAAGCTTCCTATCTAAAGGATCCTTAAATGAAGTACTATCTTCCATAGGAATAGTGGTACGTTTAGCAAGAGTAGAAATAGCCCCATCAACTTTGGGGATTTTTTTCCCTGGTAAAGGATACAATATTTTTTAAACCTTGAAGAAGGAATAAAAGAAGTACCTGGCTTATTCCAATCCCTAGAAATCATATCAGAAATAGCCTCAGAAATAGGAAAAAACCCTGGGGAAACAGGAAAAAAGAGGTTTAAAAAGAGAAAAAGGAGGTTTAAAAACAGCATTTAAACGTTTATTAGACTGAACGTCAATACGACTGGTTACCTCAATATCCAAAGTAATTAACACTTCTTTTAATAAAGAACGCATATACTCTATTTTAAATAAATAAGTAGATTTGTCAGTGTCAATGTCTGAAGAAGGATCTTCTGTTTCAGATAGATCCTCATCAGAAGAGGATAAATTATTATGTTGCTGGTCATTTGAAATTTCATCGGCTAAATGAGAAGTTTTAAAAGACCTTTTACGTTTATTAGAAGGTGGAAATGCAGACAAAGCCTTCAGAATAGAATCAGATACAAATTCTTTAAAATTTACAGGTATATCATGTACATTAGAAGTTGAAGGAACTGCAACTGGCAATGTACTATTACTGATAGAAACACTATCTGCATGTAAAAGTTTATCATGGCAACTATTAAAATGTCAGGCAGCAATGTTCCAGCAGAAACTTCTGAGGCAGTATCAGATTGAGACATCTTGCTCAATGTAAGAGAAAAAACAACATATAAAGCAAAATTATCTATTTCCTTATATGACAGTTTCAGGAATGGGAAAAAATGCAAAAGCATAGGCCTCTGATAGAGAAAAAAAACAAGAGGCAAACATCAATGGGGTATTGAAATAATGAAAAAAATTTGGCGCCAAGTATGACGCACAACGTAACGTAAACTTTTTTGGCGCCAAAAATAACCGGAAATGACACACTCGCATCACTAATGATGCAGCCGTGTGAAAGGTCTCAGCGTCACGTATGACGGCGGAAATGACGAAGTTGCGTCATAAACGTATTTTTCGCGCCAAAAAAAATTTCGCGCCAAGAATGACGCAATAAAGTTTCGCATTTGATGCATCCACGGGCCTAATACCCGCAATAGCAAGAAGTAGTCAATTGAAAAAAAAGACTAAACCCCAGGTAAGAAATAAATTTCTTAAAATGTTTAAATTCCCCAAATATGAGACTGACAGTCTGCTGAAGGAAATACATGAACCTGACTCATGGCAAATATAAGTACAATACATATATTTAGAACTTTATATAAATGCATAAAGTGCCAAACCCTAGCTGAGGTGTCTTAAGTAATAAAAAAAAAAACATACTTTCCAAAAGACACCAATCCACATATAGCAGATAGCCAAACCAGTACTAAAACAGTTATTAGTAGAGGTAATGGTAAATTGAGAGTATATTGTCGATCTGAAAAGGGAGGTAGGAGATGAATCTCTACGACCGATAACAGAGAACCTATGAAATAGACCCCCGTTAGGAAAATCATCGTATTCAAATAAGTGATACTCCCTTCACGTCCCTCTGACATTCGCTGTACTCTGAGAGGAATCGGGCTTCAACAATGCTGAGAAGCGCATATCAATGTAGAAATCTTAGCACAAACTTACTTCACCACCTCCATAGGAGGCAAAGTTTGTAAAACTGAATTGTGGGTGTGGTGAGGGGTGTATTTATAGGCATTTTGAGGTTTGGGAAACTTTGCCCCTCCTGGTAGGATTGTATATCCCATATGTCACTAGCTCATGGACTCTTGCCAATTACATGAAAGAAACAACAAATAGACTAGAAGTCTTCTGAAATCCTAATAACCTCATTATAGAATTACAAAGCGCTTACCACATCCAAAGGATGTAAAGAACTCTCAAAGAATTCTTTAGGATTAGAATACAAAGAAGGAACAACAATTTCTCCACTAATGTTGTTCAATTCACAACCTTAGGGAAAAAAAAAAGTCCACAAACCAACTTATCTAGATGAAAAAAATCAGATAAGGAGACACAGAAGAGAGAGCTGATCAATCAGAAACTCTTCTAGCAGAAAAGACCGTCAAAAGAAACAACACTTTCCAAGAAAGTAGATAATCTTTAAAGAAAATATAGGCTCAAAAGAAAGAGCCTGCAAAATCCTTGAACCAAATTAAGACTCCAAAAAGGAGAATTAATAAATGAACAGGCTTGCTACAAACTAAAAGCCTGAAAAAACATAATTTATGCTTACCTGATAAATTTATTTCTCTTGTAGTGTATCCAGTCCACGGATCATCCATTACTTGTGGGATAGTCTCCTTCCCAACAGGAAGTTGCAAGAGGATCACCCACAGCAGAGCTGCTATATAGCTCCTCCCCTCACTGCCATATCCAGTCATTCGACCGAAACAAGACGAGAAAGGAGAAACCATAGGGTGCAGTGGTGACTGTAGTTTAATTAAAATTTAGACCTCCCTTAAAAGGACAGGGCGGGCCGTGGACTGGATACACTACAAGAGAAATAAATTTATCAGGTAAGCATAAATTATGTTTTCTCTTGTTAAGTGTATCCAGTCCACGGATCATCCATTACTTGTGGGATACCAATACCAAACCTAAAGTACACGGATGATGGGAGGGACAAGGCAGGAACTTAAACAGAAGGAACCACTGCCTGTAGAACCTTTCTCCCAAAAACAGCCTCCGAAGAAGCAAAAGTGTCAAATTTGTAAAATTTTGAAAAGGTGTGAAGCAAAGACCAAGTCGCAGCCTTGCAAATCTGTTCAACAGAGGCCTCATTTTTAAAGGCCCAGGTGGAAGCCACAGCTCTAGTAGAATGAGCTGTAATCCTTTCAGGGGGCTGCTGTCCAGCAGTCTCATAGGCTAAGCGTATTATGCTCCGAAGCCAAAAGGAGAGAGAGGTTGTCGAAGATTTTTGACCTCTCCTCTGTCCAGAGTAAACGACAAACAGGGCAGATGTTTGACGAAAATCTTTAGTAGCCTGTAAGTAAAACTTCAAGGCACGGACTACGTCCAGATTATGCATAAGACGTTCCTTCTTTGAAGAAGGATTAGGACACAATGATGGAACAACAATCTCTTGATTGATATTCCTGTTAGAAACCACCTTAGGTAAAAACAGGTTTGGTACGCAGAACTACCTTGTCTGAATGAAAAATCAGATAAGGAGAATCACAATGTAAGGCAGATAACTCAGAAACTCTTCGAGCCGAGGAAATAGCCATCAAAAACAGAACTTTCCAAGATAAAAGTTTAATATCAATGGAATGAAGGGGTTCAAACGGAACTCCCTGAAGAACTTTAAGAACCAAGTTTAAGCTCCACGGGGGAGCAACAGTTTTAAACACAGGCTTAATCCTAACCAAAGCCTGACAAAATGCCTGGACGTCTGGAACTTCTGCCAGACGCTTGTGCAAAAGAATAGACAGAGCAGAGATCTGTCCTTTTAAAGAACTAGCTGATAAGCCTTTGTCCAAACCCTCTTGGAGAAAGGACAATATCCTAGGAATCCTAACCTTACTCCATGAGTAACTCTTGGATTCACACCAATAAAGATATTTACGCCATATCTTATGGTAGATTTTCCTGGTGACAGGCTTCCGAGCCTGTATTAAGGTATCAATGACTGACTCAGAGAAGCCACGCCTTGATAGAATCAAGCGTTCAATCTCCATGCAGTCAGTCTCAGAGAAATTAGATTTGGATGATAGAAAGGACCTTGTATTAGAAGGTCCTGCCTCAGAGGCAGAGTCCATGGTGGAAGAGATGACATGTCCACTAGGTCTGCATACCAGGTCCTGCGTGGCCACGCAGGTGCTATCAGAATCACCGATGCTCTCTCCTGTTTGATTTTGGCAATCAGTCGAGAGAGCAGAGGAAACGGTGGAAACACATAGGCCAGGTTGAAGAACCAAGGAGCTGCTAGAGCTATCAGCGTTGCTCCCGGTCCCTGCACCTGGATCCGTAACAAGGAAGCTTGGCGTTCTGGCGAGACGCCATGAGATCCAGTTCTGGTTTGCCCCAACGATGGACCAGTTGAGCAAACACCTCCGGATGGAGTTCCCACTCCCCCGGATGAAAAGTCTGACGACTTAGAAAATCCGCCTCCCAGTTCTCTACGCCTGGGATGTGGATTGCTGACAGGTGGCAAGAGTGAGACTCTGCCCAGCGAATTATCTTTGAGACTTCTAACATCGCTAGGGAACTCCTGGTTCCCCCTTGATGGTTGATGTAAGCCACAGTCGTGATGTTGTCCGACTGAAATCGGATGAACCTCAGTGTTGCTAACTTAGGCCAAGCTAGAAGAGCCTTGAATATTGCTCTTAACTCCAGAATATTTATTGGGAGGAGTTTCTCCTCCTGAGTACTCGATCCCTGAGCCTTCAGGGAGTTCCAGACTGCGCCCCAACCTAGAAGGCTGGCATCTGTTGTTACAATCGTCCAATCTGGCCTGCGAAAGGTCATACCCTTGGACAGATGGACCCGAGAAAGCCACCAGAGAAGAGAATCTCTGGTCTCTTGATCCAGATTTAGTAGAGGGGACAAATCTGAGTAATCCCCATTCCACTGACTTAGCATGCATAATTGAAGCGGTCTGAGATGCAGGCGCGCAAATGGCACTATGTCCATTGCTGCTACCATTAAGCCGATTACTTCCATGCACTGAGCCACTGACGGGCGTGGAATGGAATGAAGGACACGGCAAGCATTTAGAAGTTTTGATAACCTGGACTCCGTCAGGTAAATTTTCGTCTCTACAGAATCTATAAGAGTCCCTAGGAAGGAGACTCTTGTGAGTGGTGATAGAGAACTCTTTTCCACGTTCACTTTCCACCCATGCAACCTCAGAAATGCCAGAACTATCTCTGTATGAGACTTGGCAATTTGAAAGCTTGACGCCTGTATCAGGATGTCGTCTAGATACGGAGCCACCGCTATGCCTCGCGGTCTTAGAACCGCCAGAAGTGAGCCCAGAACCTTTGTAAAAATTCTCGGGGCAGTGGCCAACCCGAAGGGAAGAGCTACAAATTGGTAATGCCTGTCTAGAAAGGCAAACCTTAGGAACCGATGATGATCTTTGTGAATCGGTATGTGAAGGTAGGCATCCTCTTGGATCATGGGTAGGATGGTCCGAATAGTTTCCATTTTGAATGATGGAACTCTGAGGAATTTGTTTAAGATCTTTAGATCCAAGATTGGTCTGAAGATTCCCTCTTTCTTGGGAACCACAAACAGATTTGAATAAAAACCCTGTCCTTGTTCCGTCCGCGGAACTGGATGGATCACTCCCATTACTAGGAGGTCTTGCACACAGCGTAGGAATGCCTTTTTCTTTATCTGGTTTGCTGATAACCTTGAAAGATGAAATCTCCCTTGTGGAGGAGAAGCTTTGAAGTCCAGAAGATATCCCTAAGATATGATCTCCAACGCCCAGGGATCCTGAACATCTCTTGCCCACGCCTGGGCGAAGAGAGAAAGTCTGCCCCCCACTAGATCCGTTTCCGGATAGGGGGCTGTTCCTTCATGCTGTCTTGGGGGCAGCAGCAGGCTTTCTGGCCTGCTTGCCCTTGTTCCAGGACTGGTTAGGTTTCCAGGCTTGTCTGGAATGAGCAACAGTTCCCTCTTGTTTTGAAGCGAGGAAGTTGATGCTGCTCCTGCCTTGAAATTTCGAAAGGCACGAAAATTAGACTGTTTGGCCTTTGATTTGGCCCTGTCCTGAGGAAGGGTATGACCCTTGCCTCCAGTAATATCAGCAATAATTTCCTTCAAGCCAGGCCCGAATAAGGTCTGCCCCTTGAAAGGAATGTTGAGTAATTTAGACTTTGAAGTCACGTCAGCTGACCAGGATTTAAGCCATAGTGCCCTACGCGCCTGGATGGCGAATCCGGAATTCTTAGCCGTTAGTTTAGTCAAATGAACAATGGCATCAGAAACAAATGAGTTAGCTAGCTTAAGCGTTCTAAGCTTGTCAATAATTTCATTCAATGGAGCTGTCTGGATGGCCTCTTCCAGGGCCTCAAACCAGAATGCCGCCGCAGCAGTGACAGGCGCAATGCATGCAAGGGGCTGTAAAATAAAACCTTGTTGAATAAACATTTTCTTAAGGTAACCCTCCAATTTTTTATCCATTGGATCTGAAAAAGCACAACTGTCCTCAACCGGGATAGTGGTACGCTTTGCTAAAGTAGAAACTGCTCCCTCCACCTTAGGGACCGTCTGCCATAAGTCCCGTGTAGTGGCGTCTATTGGAAACATTTTTCTAAATATAGGAGGTGGGGAAAAGGGCACACCGGGTCTATCCCACTCCTTGCTAATAATTTCTGTAAGCCTTTTAGGTATAGGAAAAACGTCAGTACACACCGGCACCGCATAGTATCTATCCAGCCTACACAATTTCTCTGGAATTGCAACTGTGTTACAGTCATACAGAGCAGCTAATACCGCCCCAAGCAATACACGGAGGTTCTCAAGCTTAAATTTAAAATTAGAAATCTCTGAATCAGGTTTCCCCGAGTCAGAGATGTCACCCACAGACTGAAGCTCTCCGTCCTCATGTTCTGCATATTGTGACGCAGTATCAGACATGGCTCTAACAGCATTTGCGCGCTCTGTATCTCTCCTAACCCCAGAGCTATCGCGCTTGCCTCTTAATTTAGGCAATCTAGATAATACCTCTGACAGGGTATTATTCATGATTGCAGCCATGTCCCGCAAGGTAATCGCTATGGGCGTCCCTGATGTAATTGGCGCCATATTAGCGTGCGTCCCCTGAGCGGGAGGCGAAGGGTCTGACACGTGGGGAGAGTTAGTCGGCATAACTTTCCCCTCGACAGAACCCTCTGGTGATAATTCTTTTATAGATAAAGACTGATCTTTACTGTTTAAGGTGAAATCAATACATTTAGTACACATTCTCCTATGGGGCTCCACCATGGCTTTCAAACATAATGAACAAGTAGGTTCCTCTGTGTCAGACATGTTTAAACAGACTAGCAATGAGACTAGCAAGCTTGGAAAACACTTTAAAACAAGTTTACAAGCAATATAAAAAACGTTACTGCGCCTTTAAGAAACACAAATTTTCCCAAATTTTGAAATAACAGTGAAAAAATGCAGTTACACTAACAAAATTTTTACAGTGTATGTAATAAGTTAGCAGAGCATTGCACCCACTTGCAAATGGATGATTAACCCCTTAATACCAAAAACGGAACAACAAATGACAAAAACTTTTTTAAACAGTCACAACAACTGCCACAGCTCTACTGTGGCTTTTTACCTCCCTCAATATGACTTTTGAAGCCTTTTGAGCCCTTCAGAGAAGTCCTGGATCATGCAGGAAGAAGCTGGATGTCTGTGTCTGTAATTTTTGCTGTGCAAAAAAACGCCAAAATAGGCCCCTCCCACTCATATTACAACAGTGGGAAGCCTCAGGGAACTGTTTCTAGGCAAAATTCAAGCCAGCCATGTGGAAAAAACTAGGCCCCAATAAGTTTTATCACCAAACATATGTAAAAAACGATTAAACATGCCAGCAAACGTTTTAAAATACACTTTTATAAGAGTATGTATCTCTATTAATAAGCCTGATACCAGTCGCTATCACTGCATTTAAGGCTTTACTTACATTACTTCGGTATCAGCAGCATTTTCTAGCAAATTCCATCCCTAGAAAAATATTTTAACTGCACATACCTTATTACAGGAAAACCTGCACGCTATTCCCCCTCTGAAGTTACCTCACTCCTCAGAATATGTGAGAACAGCAAAGGTTCTTAGTTACTTCTGCTAAGATCATAGAAAACGCAGGCAGATTCTTCTTCTAAATACTGCCTGAGATAAACAGTACACTCCGGTACCATTTAAAATTAACAAACTTTTGATTGAAGAAATAAACTAAGTATAAACACCACAGTCCTCTTACGACCTCCATCTTAGTTGAGAGTTGCAAGAGAATGACTGGATATGGCAGTGAGGGGAGGAGCTATATAGCAGCTCTGCTGTGGGTGATCCTCTTGCAACTTCCTGTTGGGAAGGAGAATATCCCACAAGTAATGGATGATCCGTGGACTGGATACACTTAACAAGACAAAAACTGTGAATATCAGGAAGTTTAAACAATCTTTCTAGGAAATAAAACAGAAAGAACAGATTTTTGTCCCTTCAAAAAAATTTGCAAACAAACTTATCCAAACGATCCTAAAGAAACTGAAAAATCCTAGGAATTCTAAAACAATGCCAAGAGAATTTATGAGAGCACCATAAAATATAGGTTTTCCAAACCTGATAATACATGTTCCTTGAAACAGACTTATAAGCCTGCAACATAGTGATAAAAACTGAGTCAGAGAAACCTCTATGACTAAACACTAATCAATTTCTATACTTTCAAATTGGTAATTTGATATCCCAATGGAAAAAAGGCCCCTGAAACAAGAGGGCTAGCCAAAGAAAAAGCGGCCAAGGATGGCAACTGGACATCCGGACAAAATCCACAGACCAAACCTGTGAGGCCATGCTGATGCTATCAGAAACACATGAGACTGCTCCAATATGATCTTGAAGATCACCCTTGGAAAAACAAAACAGGCGTAAATATGTAGCCAGGTTGCAAAACCAAGACACTGCTAATACATCCACCATTTCCTTCTAAGGATCCCTGGACCTGAAAATGTACCTGGGAAATAAAGAAAACACATTTGTATAGAGATACCACTCTCCCGGATGTAAAGACTGACGGCTGAGATAACCCATCTCCCAAATGTATAAACCTGAGATATAAATCGTAGAAATTAGACAGGAGATGAATTCCACTTAAGAACGTATTCAAGATACTTCTTAATCGCTAAGGAACTGAGAGTCTCTATTTGATGAATGACATATGCCACAGTTGTGATATTGTCTGTCTGAAAGCAAAAATGAAAATAAAGACCGGTCTTACAAAAACAGGGTGGGCCGTGGACTCATCGTATCGTAAAAGAAATCAATTTATCAGGTAAGAATAAACTTCCTTTTCTTTTACAAGATACGATGAGTCCACGGATTTCATCCTTACTTGTGGGATACAATACCAAAGCTATAGTACACGGATGAAAGGGAGGGACAAGACAGGGAACCTAAACGGAAGGCACCACTGCTTGAAGAACTTTCCTCCCAAAAACAGCCTCAGGTGAGGCAAAAGTATCAAATTTGGAAAATTTGGAAAAAGTGTGCAGAGAAGACCAAGTTGCAGCCTTGCAAATCTGTTCAACAGACGCATCATTTTTGAATGCCCATGAGGAAGCCACTGCCCTAGTGGAATGAGCCGTAATACGTTCAGGAGGCTGCTGTCCAGCAGTCTCATATGCAAAACGGATGATACTCTTCAGCCAAAGAGAAAGAGAGGTAGCCGTAGCTTTAGCTTTGTGACCCCTACGCTTCCCAGAAAACACAACGAATAGGGAAGACGATTGACGAAAATCCTTAGTCGCCTGCAAGTAGAACTTCAAGGCACAGACCACATCTAAATTATGTAACAGTCGCTCCTTCTTGGAAGAAGGATTAGGACATAAGGAAGGAACAACAATTTCCTGATTAATATTTATTAGAAACAACCTTAGGAAGGAAACCATGTTTGGTACGTAAAACCACCTTATCAGAATGGAAAATAAGATAAGGAGAGTCACATTGTAATGCCGAAAGCTCAGAAACTCTGCGAGCAGAAGCAATAGCAACCAAAAATAAAACTTTCCAAGATAATAACTTAATATCTAAGGAATGCATAGGTTCAAATGGAACCCCTTGAAGAACATTAAGAACTAAATTCAAACTCCAAGGAGGAGTAATAGGTCTAAACACAGGCCTGATTCTAGTCAGAGCCTGACAAAAAGACTGAACATCTGGAACATCTGCCAGACGCTTGTGCAAGGAAATAGACAAAGCAGAAATCTGTCCCTTTAGGGAACTTGCTGAAAACCCTTTCTCCAATCCATCCTGGAGAAAAGACAAAATCCTGGGAATCCTAACTCTACTCCATGAGTAGCCCTTGGATTCACACCAATAACGATATTTACGCCATATCTTGTGGTAAATTTTTCTAGTAACAGGCTTACGCGCCTGAAACAAAGTATCAATGACCGAATCAGAAAACCCTTGCTTAGATAAAATCAAGCGTTCAATCTCCAAGCAGTTAGCTGCAGAGAAACTAGATTCGGATGATGGAAGGGTCCCTGAATGAGAAGATCCTTCCTCAATGGAAGCTTCCATGGTGGCTGAGATGACATTTCCACCAGACCGGCATACCAAGTCCTGCGAGGCCACGCAGGAGCGATGAGGATCACTGAAGCCCTCTCCTGTTTGACTCGAGCAATCACCCGAGGAAGGAGAGCAAACGGAGGGAACACGTAAGCTAGATTGAATGACCAAGGCACCGCTAAGGCATCTATCAGCTCGGCCTGGGGATCCCTGGACCCGTATCTCGGAAGCTTGGCATTCTGACGAGGCGCCATGAGATCCAACTCCGGTCTGCCCCATCTGAGAAGCAGGCTTGCAAAAACCTCCGGATGAAGTTCCCATTCCCTCGGATGAAAAGTTTGTCTGCTTAGGAAATCCGCTTCCCAGGTTTCTACACCCAGGATGTGGATAGCCGACAGGTAACAAGCGTGAGCCTCCGCCCACTGAATAATTGTGGTTACTTCTGTCATCGCTAAGGAACTCCTTGTTCCTCCCTGATGGTTGATGTAAGCTACAGTCGTAATGTTGTCCGACTGGAATCTGATGAATTTGGCCGAAGCCAACTGAGGCCAAGCCTGAAGCGCGTTGAATATTGCTCTCAACTCTAGGATATTGATGGGAAGTAGAGACTCCCATCGAGTCCACACACCCTGAGCCCTCAGGGAGTTCCAGACTGCCCTCCATCCTATCAGACTTGCGTCTGTTGTCACTATTACCAATGAGGGTCTGCGGAAGCACGTCCCCTGGGACAGATGATCCTGCAACAACCACCATAGAAGAGAGTCCCTTGTCTCCTGATCTAACTGAATTTGAGGAGATAGATTTGTATAATCTCCATTCCATTGTCTGAGCATGCTCAGTTGTAGAGGTCTTAGATGAAACCGATCAAAAGGAACAATGTCCATTGCCGCTACCATCAAACCAATTGCCTCAATGCACTGAGCCACTGACGGCAGAGGATTGGACTGAAGGGTTCGGCATGTATTCAGAATCTTTAATTTTCTGACCTCCATCAGAAAGATTTTCATGGACAAAGAGTCGATTAGAGTTCCCAAGAAAGGAACCCTTGTCTGAGGAACTAGCAAACTTTTTTCCAGGTTCATCTTCCACCCGTGAGTTCTTAGAAAGGACAGAACAATGTCTGTATGACACCTTGCTGGTTGATAAGATGACGCCTGGATCAGAATATCGTCTAGATAAGGCGCTACCTCAATGAACCGTGGTCTGAGGACTGCCAACAGAGAGCCCAGGACCTTTGTGAAGATTCTGGGCGCCATGGCCAGACAGAAAGGAAGGGCTATGAACTGAAAATGTTTGTCCAAAAAGGCGAACCTCAGGAACTTGCAATGATCTCTGGATAGGAACATGAAGATATGCATCCTTTAGATCCACGGTAGTCATAAATTGACCCTCCTGGATCAAAGGAAGAATGGTTCGAATAGTTTCCATCTTGAAAGATGGAACTCTGAGAAACTTGTTTAGACTTTTGAGGTCTAAGATGGGTCGAAATGTTCCCTCCTTTTTGGGAACTACAAACAGATTGGAATAAAACCCTTGACCCCGTTCCAGCGTTGGGACGGGACAAATTACTCCCATGGACAGGAGGTCTCCAACACAATGTAAGAACGCCTCTTTTTTTATCTGGTCGACAGATAATCGAGAAAGAAGGAACCTTCCTCTGGGCCAAGAATTTCTGAATTCTAGCTGATACCCCTTGGAAACTATTTCTAGTGTCCAAGGATCCTGAACATCTCTTATCCAAGCCTGGACAAAATGAGAAAGTCTGCCCCCTACTAGATCCGGTCCCGGATCGGGGGCCGACCCTTCATGCTGACTTGGTAGCAGCAGCTGGCTTCTTGGATTGTTTACACTTGTTCCAAGATTGATTGGGTTTCCACGTGGACTTGGTTTGAGAAAAATTCCCTTCCTGTTTAGTGGAAGAGGGAATTCCCTTGAAATTTTTAAAGGAATGAAAATTACTCTGTTGCCCCCTCTGTTTGGACGCTTTATCTTGAGGGAGGAGATGACCCTTACGTCCCGTGATTTCTGAAATAATCTCCTTCAAGTCAGGCCCGAATAGGGTCTTCCCCTTGTAAGGAATCGCTAAAAGCTTAGATTTGGACGACACATCCGCAGACCAAGACTTTAACCATAAGGCTCTGCGTGCTAATATGGAAAATCCTGAACTCTTAGCCGCTAGCTTGGTAATCTGGAAGGAAGCATCTGTAATAAAGGTATTAGCTAATTTAAGAGCTTTAATTCTATCCAAAATGTCATCTAAAGAAGTCTCAGTCTTAATAGACTCCTCTAAGGCATCAAACCAAAAAGCAGCCGCAGTCGTGACTGTAACAATGCAGGCCGTCGGTTGCAAAAGAAAACCCTGATGAACATAGATCTTTTTGAGAAGGCCTTCCAGCTTCTTATCCATAGGGTCTTTAAAAGCACAATTATCCTCAATAGGAATAGTAGTTCATTTAGCCAGGGTAGAAATAGCTCTCTCCACCTTGGGAATCGTCTGCAATGTATCCCGAACGGCATCAGCTATAGGGTACATTTTCTTAAAAATAGGAGAAGGAGAGAACGGAATACACGGCCTCTCCCATTCCTTAGCAATAATTTCCGAAGTCCTCTTAGGAACAGGGAAAACGTCAGAATAAGAAGGTACCTCTAAGTACTTGTCCATCTTACTCAAATTCTCTGGGGGAACCACAATAGAGTCACAATCATCCAGAGTCACCAAAACCTCCCTGAGTAACATACGGAGGTGCTCAAGTTTAAATCTGAAAGACATAACGTCCAAATCTGGCTGGGGCAAAACACTTCCTGAGTCAGAAAGTTCCCCCTCAGACAGAGTCTCCATGCCCCCAATTCAGATCCCTGCGAGGGTACATCAGAAATTGTCATTAAAGCAACAGAAGTCGCATGGACCACATGGGCCTCTTTCCTACTACGTTTGCCTCGCAGCACTGGCAACGTAGATAAAACCTCTGAAAGAGTAGACGACATGACTGCAGCCATATCCTGCAGGGTAAAAGAAGTATACGCAGTTGAAGAACATGGCGTCGCTTGAGCGGGCGTTAAAGGCTGTGACGCTTGGGGAGAAAGGTGCGGCATACCCTGAATCTCATTAGTCAGAGCAATCCTTAGATATATCTTTATTAAAGAAAATCTGCTCTTTATACTGTAAGGCCCTCTCAATACATGAGGGACAGAAAGTAACAGGGGGTTCCACAATGGCATCTAAACACATAGGACATGTACTGTGTTCAATGTCATCCATGATAACAGTAGCAAAGGCAAGCCTGATCAAGGCACTGATAAAAATAACGGGTAAAAATCAGTTCAAATAATACAGTGTACTGTGTCTTTAAGAAACAAACTGTCTTTTGTATTAAAGCCCGAAATTTAAATAGGCAAAGAGTAAGTTGAGGTTTATTTTATACCCCACACTCCCTCATGTGGGCCCTGTTAGAAAAACACACTGGTCCCAGAAAAAAACATAATTTATGTAAGAACTTACCTGATAAATTCATTTCTTTCATATTAGCAAGAGTCCATGAGCTAGTGACGTATGGGATATACATTCCTACCAGGAGGGGCAAAGTTTCCCAAACCTTAAAATGCCTATAAATACACCCCTCACCACACCCACAATTCAGTTTAACGAATAGCCAAGAAGTGGGGTGATAAGAAAAAAGTGCGAAAGCATATAAAATAAGGAATTGGAATAATTGTGCTTTATAAAAAAATCATAACCACCACAAAAAAAGGGCGGGCCTCATGGACTCTTGCTAATATGAAAGAAATGAATTTATCAGGTAAGTTCTTACATAAATTATGTTTTCTTTCATGTAATTAGCAAGAGTCCATGAGCTAGTGACGTATGGGATAATGACTACCCAAGAAGTGGATCTTTCCACACAAGAGTCACTAGAGAGGGAGGGATAAAATAAAGACAGCCAATTCCTGCTGAAAATAATCCACACCCAAAATAAAGTTTAATGAAAAACATAAGCAGAAGATTCAAACTGAAACCGCTGCCTGAAGTACTTTTCTACCAAAAACTGCTTCAGAAGAAGAAAATACATCAAAATGGTAGAATTTAGTAAAAGTATGCAAAGAGGACCAAGTCGCTGCTTTGCAGATCTGGTCAACCGAAGCTTCATTCCTAAACGCCCAGGAAGTAGAAACTGACCTAGTAGAATGAGCTGTAATTCTCTGAGGCGGAGTTTTACCCGACTCAACATAGGCAAGATGAATTAAAGATTTCAACCAAGATGCCAAAGAAATGGCAGAAGCTTTCTGGCCTTTTCTAGAACCGGAAAAAATAACAAATAGACTAGAAGTCTTACGAAAAGATTTCGTAGCTTCAACATAATATTTCAAAGCTCTAACAACATCCAAAGAATGCAACGATTTCTCCTTAGAATTCTTAGGATTAGGACATAATGAAGGAACCACAATTTCTCTACTAATGTTGTTGGAATTCACAACTTTAGGTAAAAATTCAAAAGAAGTTCGCAACACCGCCTTATCCTGATGAAAAATCAGAAAAGGAGACTCACAAGAAAGAGCAGATAATTCAGAAACTCTTCTGGCAGAAGAGATGGCCAAAAGGAACAAAAAACTTTCCAAGAAAGTAATTTAATATCCAATGAATGCATAGGTTCAAATGGAGGAGCTTGAAGAGCCCCCAGAACCAAATTCAAACTCCAAGGAGGAGAAATTGACTTAATGACAGGCTTTATACGAACCAAAGCTTGTACAAAACAATGAATATCAGGAAGAATAGCAATCTTTCTGTGAAAAAGAACAGAAAGAGCAGAGATTTGACCTTTCAAGGAACTTGCGGACAAACCCTTATCTAAACCATCCTGAAGAATACTGTAATATTCTCGGTATTCTAAAAGAATGCCAAGAAAAATGATGAGAAAGACACCAAGAAATATAAGTCTTCCAGACTCTATAATATATCTCTCTGGATACAGATGTACGAGCCTGTAACATAGTATTAATCACAGAGTCAGAGAAACCTCTTTGACCAAGAATCAAGCGTTCAATCGCCATACCTTTAAATTGAAGGATTTCAGATCCTGATGGAAAAAAAGGACCTTGAGACAAAAGGTCTGGTCTTAACGGAAGAGTCCACGGTTGGCAAGAGGCCATCCGGACAAGATCCGCATACCAAAACCTGTAAGGCCATGCCGGAGCTACCAGCAGAACAAACGAGCATTCCTTCAGAATCTTGGAGGTTACTCTTGGAAGAAGAACTAGAGGCGGAAAGATATAGGGAGGATGATACTTCCAAGGAAGTGATAATGCATCCACTGCCTCCGCCTGAGGATCCCGGGATCTGGACAGATACCTGGGAAGTTTCTTGTTTAGATGAGAAGCCATCAGATCTATTTCTGGAAGTTCCTACATTTGAACAATCTGAAGAAATACCTCTGGGTGAAGAGACCATTCACCCGGATGCAACGTTTGACGACTGAGATAATCCGCTTTCCAATTGTCCATACCTGGGATATGAACCGCAGAGATTAGACAGGAGCTGGATTCCGCCCAAACCAAAATTCGAGATACTTCTTTCATAGCCAGAGGACTGTGAGTCCCTCCTTGATGATTGATGTATGCCACAGTTGTGACATTGTCTATCTGAAAACAAATGAACAACTCTCTCTTCAGAAGAGGCCAAGACTGAAGAGCTCTGAAAATTGCACGGAGTTCCAAAATATTGATCGGAAATCTCACCTCCTGAGATTCCCAAACCCCTTGTGCCGTCAGATACCCCCACACAGCTCCCCAACCTGTAAGACTTGCATCTGTTGAGATTATAGTCCAGGTCGGAAGAACAAAGAAGCCCCCTGAACTAAACGATGGTGATCTGTCCACCATGTCAGAGAGTGTTGTAAAATCGGTTTAAAGATATTAATTGAGATATCTTTGAGTAATCCCTGCACCATTGGTTCAGCATACAGAGCTGAAGAGGTCGCATGTGAAAACGAGCAAAGGAGATCGCATCTGATGCGGCAGTCCTAAGACCCAACATTTCCATGCATAAGGCTACCAAAGGGAATGATTGTGACTGAAGGTTTTGACAAGCTGATATCAATGTTAAACTTCTCTTGTCTGACAAGGACAGAGTCATAGACACTGAATTTATCTAGAAACCTAAAAAGGTTACCCTTGTCTGAGGAATCAATGAACTGATTGGTAAATTGATCCTCCAACCATGAACTTGAAGAAACAACACAAGTCGATTCGTATGAGATTCTTCGAAAATGAGAAGACTGAGCAAATACCAAGATATCTTCCAAATAAGGAAATACCAAAACCCTATTCTCTGATTACAGAAAGAAGGGCACCGAGAACCTTTGAAAAAAATTCTTGGAACTGAGGCTAAGCCAAACGGTAGAGCCACAAAACTGGTAATGCTTGTCTAAAAAGAGAATCTCAGACACTAAAAGTGATCTGGATGAATCGGAATATGCAGATACACATCCTGTAAATCTATTGTAGACATATAATGCCCTTGCTAAACAAAAGGCAGGATAGTCCTACAGTAACCATCTTGAATGTTGGTATCCTAACATAATGATTCAATAATGATAGATCCGGAACTGGTCTGAAGGAATTGACCTTCTTTGGTACAATGAAGAGATAAAATAAGACCCAAGCCCCTGTTCCAGAACTGGAACTGGCATAAATACTCCAGCCAACTCTAGATCTGAAACACATTTCAGAAATGCTGAGCCTTTGCTGTGTTAACTGGGACACGGGAAAGAAAAGAATCTCTTAGCAGGAGGCCTTAACTTGAAGCCAATTCTGTACCTTTCTGAAACAATGTTTCTGAAACCAGAGATTAAGAACGGAATTGATCCAAATTTCTTTGAAGAAAACGTAATCTGCCCCATACCAGCTGAGCTGGAATAAGGGCCGCACCTTCATAGGTACTTAGGAGCTGGCTATAGGTTTCTATAAGGCTTGGATATATTCCAAACTGGAAATAGTTTCCAAACTGATACTGCTCCTGAGGATGAAGGATCAGGCTTTTGTTCCTTGTGAGGAAAGGAACGAAAATGATTATTTACCCTGGAAAGAAAGGGAAAGCAAAGTTGACTTAGAAGACATGTCAGCATTCCAAGTTTAATCCATAAAGCTATTCTAGCTAAAATAGCTAGAGACATATACCTGACATCAACTCTAATGATATCAAAATATGGTATCACCAATAAAATTATTAGCATGTTATAGAATAAAAATAATGCTATAAAATTATGATCTGTTACTTGTTGCGCTAAAGCTTCTAACCAAAAAGTTGAAGCTGCAGCAACATCCGCTAAAAATATAGCAGGTCTAAGAAAATTACCTGAACATAAGTAAGCTTTTCTCAGAAAGGAATCAATTTTCCTATCTAAAGGATCCTTAAATGAAGTACTATCTGCCGTAGGAATAGTAGTACATTAGCAGGAGTAGAGACAGCCCCATAACCTTAGGGATTTTTGTCCCAAAAAACTCTAATCTGTCAGATGGCACAGGATATAATTTGCTTAAACGTCTAGAAGGAGTAAATAAATTACCCAAATTATTCCATTCCCTGGAAATTACTTCAGAAATAGCATCAGGGAGATAAAACACTTCTGGAATAACTACAGGAGATTTAAAAACCTTATTTAAACGTTTACATTTAGTATCAAGAGGACCAGAATCCTCTATTTCTAATGCAAATAACACTTCTTTAAGTAAAGAACGAATAAATTCCATCTTGAACAAATACAAAGATTTATCAGCATCAACCTCTGAGACAGAAACCTCAGAACCAGAAGAACCATTATCAGTATCAGAATGATGATGTTCATTTAAAAATTCATCTGAAAAAAAGAGAAGTTTTAAAAGACTTTTATGTATACTAGAAGGAAAAATAACAGACATAGCCTTCTTAATGGATTTAAAAAATAAAATCTCTTATGTTATCAGGAACACTCTGAAAATTAGATGTTGACGGAACAGCAACAGGTAATGTAACAGTACTAAAGGAAATTTTATCTGCATTAATAAGTTTGACATGACATGCAATACAAATAACAGCTGGAGAAACAGATACCAAAAGTTTATAGCAGATACACTTAGCTTGGTAGCTCCAGCATTGTGCAGTGATTTTCCTGAAGTATCTTCTGACTCAGTTGCAACGTGGAACATCTTGCAATATGTAAAAGAAAAAAACAACATATAAAGCAAAATTGATCAAATTCCTTAAATGACAGTTTCAGGAATGGGAAAAAATGCCAAAGAACAAGCTTCTAGCAACCAGAAGCAATAAAAAATGAGACTTAAATAATGTGGAGACAAAAGTGACGCCCATATTTTTTCGCGCCAAATAAGACGCCCACATTATTTGGCGCCTAAATGCTTTTTGGCGCCAAAAATGACGCCACATCCGGAACGCCGACATTTTTGGCGCAAAATAACGTCAAAGAATGACGCAACTTCCGGTGACACGTATGACGCCGGAAACGGAAATAGAATTTTTGCGCCAAAAAAGTCCGCGCCAAGAATGACGCAATAAAATGAAGCATTTTCAGCCCCCGCGAGCCTAACAGCCCACAGGGAAAAAGTCAAATTTTAAGGTAAAAAATGTTAAATTAAAATGCATTATCCCAAATATGAAACTGACTGTCTGAAAAATAAGGAAAGTTGAACATTCTGAGTCAAGGCAAATAAATGTTTGAATACATATATTTAGAACTTTATAAACAAAGTGCCCAACCATAGCTAGGAGTGTCACAGAAAATAAGACTTACTTACCCCAGGACACTCATCTACATATAGCAGATAGCCAAACCAGTACTGAAACGAGAATCAGCAGAGGTAATGGTATATATAAGAGTATATCGTCGATCTGAAAAGGGAGGTAAGAGATGAATCTCTACGACCGATAACAGAGAACCTATGAAATAGACCCCTTAGAAGGAGATCACTGCATTCAAATAGGCAATACTCTCCTCACATCCCTCTGACATTCACTGCACGCTGAGAGGAAAACCGGGCTCCAACTTGCTGCGGAGCGCATATCAACGTAGAATCTAGCACAAACTTACTTCACCACCTCCATCGGAGGCAAAGTTTGTAAAACTGAATTGTGGGTGTGGTGAGGGGTGTATTTATAGGCATTTTGAGGTTTGGGAAACTTTGCCCCTCCTGGTAGGAATGTATATCCCATACGTCACTAGCTCATGGACTCTTGCTAATTACATGAAAGAAAAACACAGTCACCTTGCCACAGCTCCGCTGCGGCTCCTACCTGCCTCCACTTGACCAACACCATCCCTTCAGAACAGTGTGCCTAAGATCGCTTGCAAGATATCGTAACAAGCGGACTTAGGAGCTGAAAGAGAACACTGCTAACCGGAACTCAACAGAGACGTAACTGCGCGGAGAAGTGCTCGAAACAACACGGAACTCGGCAAAATAATTAAAGCACCGCCATGTACCGGAATCTTATAAAAACAATAGTTCCACATCCAGCACTACCCCCATCTGAGTACTATAACAAACATCCCAGCGCTTCTAGGCTAAAGTTCTAAAATGCCAGACTGTCTGGAAAAATTAAGCAATATGTCGGTTTTCATCCCTTATCTTCTCTAAATAATGAGAACCTACATACTTGCCCAGGGAGACCCTTACCAGAGTCCATAACCCCTAATAGAAAAGGCACAGTATAGTCAGTTCTGAGATATGCTGCAGAGCCCCAGAAATAAAGAGACTGCACTTACCTCCATGCTGAGGAACAGCATGAGAAATTCACAGTGTCAAGAGGTCCACTCTTCCTCCTGAGGTCATGTGAAGCCAGAAGAGTCTTATGTAAAATTCTCTAAGACCATCCATATACAGGCAGCACCAATATGGGAGGCGTAGTGAGGGTAAAACTCCACAAGTTCCCATAGCCTAATCGGCTATACTCCAGAGGCTGCCCTATAGTAAAATAGTATACTTTGGCACCATTTAAAAAATAAAAAACTCTTGATTGAAGAATCTAAACTAACACCTCACTTTACCTCTTCCTATCACTAACACAGGCAAAGAGAATGAATGGAGTGGGAGGGAAGGTTGGAGCTATATTTACAGCTCTGCTGTGGTGCTCTTTGCCTCCTCCTGCTGACCAGGAGGCGATATCCCAGAAGTAAGGATGAAATCCGTGGACTCATCGTATCTTGTAAAAGAAATACTCTGTCATCCTTTTTGTTTGTTTCTCTTATCCTGAGGGAGAAGACCTTTACTTCCCGTGATATAAGAGATAATTTCCAACAAGCCAGGTCCAAACAAGGTCTTCCCCTTGTAAGGAATTGCTAAAAGCTTAGACTTAGAGGACACATTCGCAGGCCAAGGTTTTAACCCTAAGGCTCTGCGAGCTAGAATAGAGAAACCTGAAATCCTTGCTCCCAGTTTCATAACGTGAAGGGAAGCAGCCGTAATAAAGGAATGTCAGGTTATTTTCCTTGTGCATACAACTTTAAGGATTCTTGCACCAATCATCTGAATACGCCCCTTACAAAACACCTGCACACCTATCATTCTGTGCTTAGTATTTTGTTTAACTGCTCTAAGTTGGATACTTCTACCTAAGCTCCTGAAGCCTGTGCATTGCTTCATACTTTGAAATTTACAGATCAACTATTCCGTGCTTGTTCATTCTTTCTGTCACTTTCTACATTGGGACATTTTCAGTGTTCTATACGCAAGCCTTCTCTCAGCTAATAATACCTGGTTCCAGTGTGTGTGCACCATCGTGTTATTTTACAAGACTCTGATTCAAAAACCTCTGTCTTCAACTTGCATCCACTGTGTGTACTGCCTAAGGCTATACTTACTATTTGATTCTCCTCCAGCTAGATCTGTGACGCCGCGGTATTCAGCCGCTGCCATACCTCTGACGTCACACGCCAACGGAAGCTCAGCTTAACGGAGACAGAGCGGATCAGCATCTCCACCGCGCTCTGCACTAAGGAGCTAGAATTACTTACCGGACTCAAGGTAACGATTATTGTATCTGAAGTTCTTCAGCCACTGTGAACTTTAACTTGAGAATTGTACATTTTCTAATATATGCGTATATTGAAGACTGTGTTTACATTCATCACGGAACTCCGTTTATTATAACTGTCAAGTTATCCTCGCATAAGACTTTTCTACTCTGAATTCTGTTATTTGGAACTGTTGATTTTCGATACATTCCTGAACTACTATCATATTAATACCTTACTCTCTATAAGAGTTCATGTTATATTCTCCCCTGCTGGGAGACAATATAAAAACACCTTGCTACTGAAGTTAATACTTCCTCATAGTGTTAATATTATCAAGGTGTAACATACACATATTATTGTGTACTTAGGAAATACTTATCCTTCATTTTAATAATTCCAGTTACTTAAATTAAGGCAATTGGATTCAGAAGTGCTGTTCAGCATTACAAGGAATTAGCTAATTTAATAGCTTTATCCTATCCTGGATTTCATCCAGGGATGTTTCTGTCCTTACAGCATCAGACAACGCATCAAACCAATATGCCGCCACATTAGAGACAGTAGCAATGCACACAGCTGGCTGTCATTGTAAGCCCTGGTGTACATACATCTTTTTGAGTAACCCCTCTAATTTCTTGTCCATAGGACCTTTGAAAGAGAAACTATCCTCTATGGGAATAGTAGTTCTCTTAGCTAAGAAGGAAAAGGCTCCTTCCACCTTGGGGACTATTTGCCAAGCCCCCTTAACGTCGGCTATGGGAAACTTTTTTTTATATTAAAGATGGAGAAAAAGGTTTACCCGGTCTCTTCCACTCCTTAGCAATGATCTCAGAAGCTCGGTCTGGTACCGGAAACATGGAAGGAACCACAAAATATTTGTTCCGCTTACTGGACTTCTTAGGAACAACAACGACCGTGGAGTCGCTTTCATCCAAGTAGCTAAAATCTCCTTAAGTAACAGACAGAGGTGTTCTAGCTTAAACCTGAAAGACACAACTTCAGTATCAGCAAGAGGGATTACACTGACAGAATCTGAAATTTCATCTTCAGATGCTACTACGGTATCCTCCTCCTCAGGCTTCTGGGAGGGGGCCTCCGAAATAGTAACAACTGCGTCAGAAACCTTGCTTACGGAATATCTGATTTTCCTCTTACGCTTTCCCTGCAACATTGGAAAAGCAGACAACGCATCTGAGATTGTAGAAGACATGAGAGAGGTGATGTCCCTTAAAATAACTGCAGCGGGAGTTTGAGAGGAAGCGCAGGGCACTGCATGTAAGGGCGGTAAACTCTGGGACGTTTGAGAACAAAGCTGCGTAATATATTTAGCATTGTCATTAGATTCCTGAACAGCATCTTCATTATAAAATGTTGGCTCAGAACAAAGTGTATCCCTGTAGCCCTGTAGCTTAAAGTTCTCTCAATACATGAGGAACAGAAAGGGATTTGGTGGTTCCACATTAGTATTAAATCATATTGAGCAAGTGACACTTTGTAAGACTAGGTCCATTTCTAACATTAAACTGAAACAATTTAATCATCCAAAGATACATTTTTATTAGAAATGCAGAAAAACCTAAAAACGTTACTGTCTCTTTAAATAATATAACTAACTTTTTTACTGTGAAAAAGTGTTATTAGTATTAATAGGCTTAAAAATGAACGTAAAATGAACGTATAAAAACCCCTACACCACAGCAGCACTTCTGCTGAGGTGCCTAAGTCCTCTGAGCAGGAATCGAGTGAAACTGATTCTTTGCACAGACGATCTCCAGAGTAGCTACGCAGTAAGTTTCTCTAGGAGAATATGCGCAGCAATGATATGCGCATGCGTAGAAACAAGTTACCCTGAAGCAAAGAAAAAAGGGCGCGTAATTACTCTACGCCCATCCCTAAGGGGAGACTATGAGAGTAATAATGAGGCTTGTCCCATGTACAAAGTAAATAAAGTGCCCTCCTTTTTTTCTGAGACTCCAATTTCTTTAAGCCCCAGTGCCTGCTGCAACGGTGTCCAAATGTCCCCTATGCCTAAGGGGAGACTATGAGAGTAATAATGAGGTTTGTCCCATGTACAAAATAAATAAAGTGCCCTCCTTTATTTCTGAGACCTTCAATTTTCTTCCCCCAGAAAAAAAGTCAGCACTTACCTCATATGCTGCCTGGCAGCAAGGCAGATTCTAGGTTTGAGAGGTCCTATCCCTCTAATGGACCTGTGAATGAAGAGAAAGTCCTGAGTTAGAAACTCTCAGGTTTTCCAGAGGCAGAGCAGCATCAATATATGGGAGATGCAGTGAGAATTATGTCCCTCAAGTTCCCATTGCTCTAAGGCCATCACTGCTCTACTGAAGAGACTGATATGGACTACGGCTACAACCTAGAACAAAGCAGCAGAATCTTGCACTACTTTAAAAATAATAAACTCTTGATTGAAGAATTGAAGAATCTTTTCTAACACCTCCTTGCTGTTAATGTAGGCAAAGAGAATGACTGGAGTAGGAGGGAAGGGAGGAGCTATTTAACAGCTTTGCTGTGGTGCTCTTTGCTGCCTCCTGCTGTCCAGGAGGTGAATATCCCATTAGTAATTAAGATGATCCGTGAACTCATCGTGTCATTAAAAATAAAAACATAAATGATGCTTTCCTGATCATTTCATTTCCATCGTGGGGAGGAGAGTCCACGGCTTCATTCATTACTTTTAGGAATTAGGAACCTGGCCACCAGGAGGAGGCAAAGACACCACAGCCAAAGGCTTAAATACCTCCCCCACTCCCCTCATCCCCCAGTCATTCTGCTGAGGAACAGTAGGAGAAATATCAGGGTATAAATGGTGCCAGAATACAAATTAAATTTAGGTCCGCCCACCGGAGATACGGGCGGGAGCCGTGGACTCTCCTCACCATGATGGAAATGAAATTATCAGGTAAGCAATAATTTATGTTTTCCATCTAAGGGGAGGAGAGTCCACAGGTTCACGGCACCACAGCCTGCAAAACCTCCCAAAAACGGCTTCCGCAGAAGCAAAAACGTCAAATTTGTAAAACTTGTAAAAGTGTGTAAGGAGGATCATGTAGCCGCCATACAAATCTGCTCCATAGAGGCCTCATTCTTGAAGGCCCAAGAAGAAGACACAGCTCTAGTTGAATGAGCCGTAATCCTCTGAGGAGGCTCATATCCCACTGTCTCATAGGCTAAGCGAATCAAGCTCCTCAACCAAAAGAAAGTAGCAGAGGCTCTTTGCCCCCTGCGCTTCCCTGAATACACCACAAAAAGAGATGTAGACTGCCTGAAATCCTTAGTAGCCTGAAAATAAAACTTCAAGTCACGAACCACATCTAAATTGTGAAGTAACCTCTCCTTAGAAGAAGAAGGGTTAGGACACAAAGAAGGAACAACTATTTCCTGACTGATGTTACAGTCAGATACCACCTTTGGAAGAAACCCCAAGCCAGTGCGAAGAACAGCCTTATCCGCATGAAAGACCAGATAAGGAGTCTCAAATTGCAAGGCAGCCAGTTCAGATACTCTGCGTGTCGATGCAATGGCCAACAGGAAGAGAACATTCCAAGACAGAATATTAATGTAGATAGAATGCATAGGCTCAAACGGAACCCTCTGCAATACCTTAAGGACCAAGTTTAAGCTTCATGGGGGAGCAGACTGCCTAAAGACAGGCCTGATTCTAGACAGAGCCTGAACAAATGATTGAATGTGAGGGAGCTCAGCGAGTCTCCTGTGCAACAATACTGACAATGCGGAAATCTGTCACTTTAAAGAAGTGGCGGCAAGACCCTTCTCCAAACCGTCTTGGAGAAAGGACAAAATCCTGGATACCTTCACCTTGTGCCAAGGATATCCGAGCTTCTCACACAAGGTCAAGTAAGTCCTCCACAACTTAAGGTAGATGAGACGAGTGACTGACTTTCTTGCTTGAATTAGAGTATCAATCACACTTTCAGAAAAACCTCTCTTGGCCAAGACTAAGCGTTCAATCGCCAGTCTCAGAGAATCAAGATTTTGATGTTGAAAGGGACCCTGTACCAGCAGATTCCTGCGACAGGGTAACTTCCATGGCGGAGAGGATGACATCCCCACCAGGTCCGCAAACCACGTCCTACGCGGCCAGGAAGGAGCAATCAGAATGGCCTAAGCTCGCTCCTGCTTGATGCGGGCCACTACTCAAGGTAGAAGTGATAACGTAGGAAAAATGTAACCTAGGCTGTACCCCCAGCGCACCTCTAAGGCATCTATCAGCTCTGCCTGGGGAACTCTCGACCTCGACCCGTATCAGGGAAGCTTGCAATTGAGTCTGGACGCCATGAGATCTATCTCCGGTGTTTCCCATCTGAGACAAACCTCCGCAAACACTTCGGGGTGAAGAGCTGGGGGTACTGGTACGATAACGCCAAAAGAGGAGAGATGCCTCACACATTCTAGAAAGGCTATTCTCTTTTCCGGTCTTGAAGACAGGTTTGACAGGAGGAATCTGCCCCTGGGCGGATGAGACCTGAACCCTAACCTGTAACCCTGGGCGACAACCTCCAGAACCCATGGGTCCTGAACGTCCTGCAACCAGGCTTTCGGAGAAGAGAGACAATCTGCCCCCTACATGGCCCGGAGATCGGTCGGGGGCCGCCCCTTCATGCCGATTTTGTCTGGGTGGGGTTCTTGTGCTGGTTGGACTTGTTCCAAGACTGAGCAGGTTTCCAAGTACCCTTGGATTGATCCGCTTTCGCGGCGGCCTGATGGCGCTGTGCCTTGTCCCCCCGAAAGGAACGAAAAGTCGCTCCTTTAGGCTTTGCCTTCTTATCCTGCGGTAGGAAAGCTCCCTTGCCTCCAGTAACCATGGATATGATCGAATCCAAGCCTGGACCAAACAGAATCTTTCCTTGAAACGGCAGAGACAATAGCCTCGACTTAGAAGTCATGTCCGCCGACCAGAATTTTAGCCACAGAGCCCTGCGAGCTAAAAACGGAAAAACCTGAAACCTTAGCATTTAAGTGAATAATTTGCATATTGGCATTGCAAATAAAAGAGTTGGCAACCTTCAACGCCTTAATCTTCTCCTGTATCTCGTCGATGGAAGTCTCGCTCTCGACCATATCGCACTGGGATTCACACCAATATGACGCTGCTCTGGCAACCGCGGCTACAGCCGCAGTCGGTTTAAAAAACCCTGTGTTGAAACATCTTCCTTAGCATGTTTTCCAACTTCTTATCCATGGGCTCTTTAAAAGACGAACTATCCTCAAGAGGAATAGTGGTCCGCTTCGCAAACGTGGAGATAGCACCATCCACCTTAGGGACAGTCAGTAGTCAGTAGTCAGGAACGGGGAACAGTTTCTTAAAGGAAGAAGGGGAAAAGGAAGAACCTAATCGCTCCCATTCGTTCTTAATGATATTAGCCATCTTAACAGGAAACAGGAAGGTCTGTGGTTAAAGAGGGAGTACCCTCTAATGAGTCAGAGTCCTCCATAGCTTGCCCTTTTAATTCGACTAGACTAGCTCAATAAAAAGGCACCTTTATACTCCAATGGCCGGGGCACTAACCACCTCCTATGACCCGGACTACAGAAACCGTTTTGTCTCCTGCACCGCCAATCAACAGAGGAAATGGAGCAGACACACCCGGTCACATGGGATGCCTCGCAGGACCATGCCTACACTAAGGAGAAAACGCGCCAAAACTGGCCATGCAAAAACTCCACCTCAAGTTCCACACGTTGCCAGAGCCTCATTGCGCACATAACGCAGCAATGACACAATAAACAATATCATGTATAACCCCCCCCCCCCTGTTCAATAATCCCCTTACCAGGAACATTAACCCTTCATTCTATAAAGATAAAAGGCGCCACACTGTGACCCTGTCTTCTGTGTTATCATTATGTAATAAAATGAAACTATCTAACCAGAATCTACGCAGTGGAACAGGAACAAGTGTGACAGGTAGTAGCATCGCCCCTGACATGGACTTGAGTGAAGAAAGCAGGCAGTGAAACTCGTCAACTCTGATTGCTGATGGAGCTGTTAATCTGAGTCTGGATGGTTTCGCAGAAAGACTCTCACTACATCTCCGGACTATAACTTTCACGCAGGCTCTCACAGAGGCTGACAGGACTACTTAAAACTGCAGCCCCATTCCAAAGAGTACTACCCTCCATAAGAGACTGCCTCCTGTGACGAAACGCAAAGAATGACTGGGGGATGAGGGGAGTGGGGGAGTTATTTAAGCCTTTGGCTGGGGTATCTGTCTCCTCCTGGTGGCTAGGTTCTTAATTCCCAAAAGTAATGAATGAAGCCGTGGACTCTCCTCCCCTTAGATGGAAATGTCCCACTAGAAAGAGAAACTCTCTAGAAGTGATTTCCTCCTCTGGGGATCCGGTGAGCTGATTAACATAAGTCGATTCAGTAAATGTCCAAGCAGAGTCAAAGACGGCTGCACTTGCTCTATAACCGCTCTGCAAAAGTGAAACTGTGGTCTTATTGTGATCGGGTATCAGAAAAACCGCAACACATAAATTTACACCGCTCTAAAAAGAGCGCGAAAACTGCAGTTTAAAAAACGATTAAGGTATTAAGACCGTTAAACTGAATATATGCTAATCAGGTAGCCCAATAATGTCAAATAAAAATGTAGGCCTCTAACTTAGAAGCCTAATTAAATGGGAGGTAACCAATAAAGAACTCCTTTACTGTTAACCCCTAAACTCCCCTAGCCAAGTGAAACTCCTCATATGAACTGACCTTACTCATACTAATAAAAAATACCCAAGTGCCATGTCCTTAATATGACTCCTTAATTGATAAGGAGTAATAAGTCCCAAATGAAGGATCTGAAAAGAGGATTAAGCCTCCTAAGTGCTGCTGTCCTTCTGTACCTAGAAGGCAAAAGCACTTACCTTAGATCCAACTGCATGATAGATGCTGATCCTTAAGTGTGGCAGGCACTTCACTCCCTGTCATAGACCTGTAGGAAAAGAAAGAACAGAGTAACTAACTCTGGCTTTCTGCAAAGGGGTAGCAACGTGTTAAAAGTAAAGTAAAGACTTCTTCTCCGCCTTTTAACTGCTAAAAGCCACCTATACTCTTACTCAAGAGATTGACATGGAAACAGCTAGACCCCAATCCTTGCTTGCAGGGAAAAGTACCCATAAAAGGATTAAATTCTTCAGACACAAACTTCGCACAACCTCCATTGACAGAGGCAAAAAGAATGACTGGGATTTATGGGTAAGGGAAGTTACATTTAGGGCTCTATTTATTATTCCAATTCTCCTATATTTTCTCCTAAAAGTTCTCATGAGAAATAATTCTCCTATTTATCATTCAAAAATACTCCTAAAATTGGGCAAGTTCGACTGTAAAATTCTCCTACTCTGTTCTAACTCTCCTTGGAGAACATGTTCTCCAAAAAAAAGAGTTAAATTAGATATTTTTAGTCTTCATATTTCATATAGTTCTCCTCATAATTCTCCTAGTTACAAATTTATCATTTATATTCTCCTGTGGAGGACTGAAAGTTCTCATGCAAGTTCCTACCTTAAAGTTCTCCATAGCTAAAGTGGAGAACAGCATTAGAAATCTATTCTCTACCAGTTGTAGAAGCAGTTACACACAAAAAAAGGGCTCTACAAGGTGCAAAAATTATCTATAACAAAGCACAATAATAATTTTTGATGGAGTAAAAAAAATAAATATAATGTAGCAACAAAATAAAATATAACAGAGCACAAAAATTATATCTATTGGGGCATAAAAATAAGATATAAAAAAGCGCTAAAATTTAAGAACAAAAACAATGAAAATGTAGATCTATTTTCTTATATGAAAGGAGGCTGTATAAAGATTTCTATTGGTTTATATATGATTGACATGGAGAATAGTTGCTTATTTTTAGTGATAAATAAGGAGAAGATACTAATCCGAAATTTATCATTAGTTCTCCTCAGCTCTCCTCAGCTCTCCCATGGAGAAAAAACAACTTTTTTATGATAAATATGGGCACACATGTGCTCCTCTCCTAAGGAGAGCTGTGGAGAACTGATAGGAGAACAGAAAGGAGAATTCCAAAAAAAATGATTGATAAATGGAGCCCTTAAAGGGACACTGAACCCAATTTTTTTTCTATCATGATTCAGATAGAGCATGCAATTTTAAGCAACTTTCTAATTTACTCCTATTATCATTTTTTCTGCATTCTCTTGCTATCTTTATTTGAAAAGCAAAAATGTAAGTTTAGAAGCCGGCCCATTTTTGGTTCACAACCTGGGTGTTACATACTGATTGGACAGCACCAATAAACAAGTGCTGTCCATGGCTCTAAACCCAAAATTGGCTGGCTCCTTAGCTTAGATGCCTTCTTTCTCAAATAAAGATAGCAAGAGAATGAAAAAAAATTGATCATAGGAGTAAATTAGAAAGTTGCTTAAATTGTATGCTCTATCTGAATCATGAAAGAAAACATTTGGGTTTAGTGCCCCTTTAACAGATTTGCTGGGGTGCTCTTTGCCTTCTCCTGCTGGCCAGGAGTTGAAGATCCCATTAGTAATTGGAATAACGTTGTGGACTCTCCATGTCATAGGAAAGATATTATGCTGTAAAGGAGCTCTAGAATGTGCATCACCTACCTTCAGTCCTGGGGGATCCTCTATGGTGCTTTGAGGGTCAGGGCAACATTCAAGGCTCTTGTGTAAGTGATCAATTGCCTCACTTGTTGCATTACGGACAGCAAAGAGACGTTCCTCAGTCATCCTCCCACCGTACAGTCCTGCACACTCAGAAGCTGCTGGAAAGATGAATGACATAAGTACACATTGTGCATGACTACAAAACATGTAAAGGAATGTTACTAGAGGGACCCTAAGTAATACTGAGGTGTGTGTGTGTTACTAGAGGGACCATCAGTAATACTGAGGTGTGTGTGTGTTACTAGAGGGACCCTAAGTAATACTGAGGTGTGTGTGTTACTAGAGGAGACCTTCAGTAATACTGAGGTGTGTGTGTGTTACTAGAGGAGACCTTCAGTAATACTGAGGGTTATGTGTGAGGGGATATATACTGTACATGTATGGAGGTGACACAGCTAATACTGAGGGTTATGTGTGAGGGGATATATACTGTACATGTATGTAGGTGACACGGCTAATACTGAGGGTTATGTGTGAGGGGATATATACTGTACATGTATGTAGGTGACACGGCTAATACTGAGGGTTATGTGTGAGGGGATATATACTGTACATGTATGTAGGTGACACAGCTAATACTGAGGGTTATGTGTGAGGGGATATATACTGTACATGTATGTAGGTGACACGGCTAATACTGAGGGTTATGTGTGAGGGGATATATACTGTACATGTATGTAGGTGACACGGCTAATACTGAGGGTTATGTGTGAGGGGATATATACTGTACATGTATGTAGGTGACACGGCTAATACTGAGGGTTATGTGTGAGGGGATATATACTGTACATGTATGTAGGTGACACGGCTAATACTGAGGGTTATGTGTGAGAGGATATATACTGTACATGTATGTAGGTGACACAGCTAATACTGAGGGTTATGTGTGAGGGGATATATACTGTACATGTATGTAGGTGACACGGCTAATACTGATTTTATGTGTGAGGGGATATACACTGTACATGTATGTAGGTGACACAGCTAATACTGAGGGTTATGTGTGAGGGGATATATACTGTACATGTATGTAGGTGACACAGCTAATACTGAGGGTTATGTGTGAGGAGATATATACTGTACATGTATGTAGGTGACACAGCTAATACTGAGGGTTATGTGTGAGGGGATATATACTGTACATGTATGTAGGTGACACAGCTAATACTGAGGGTTATGTGTGAGGGGATATATACTGTACATGTATGTAGGTGACACGGCTAATACTGAGGGTTATGTGTGAGGGGATATATACTGTACATGTATGTAGGTGACACGGCTAATACTGAGGGTTATGTGTGAGGGGATATATACTGTACATGTATGTAGGTGACACAGCTAATACTGAGGGTTATGTGTGAGGGGATATATACTGTACATGAATGTAGGTGACACAGCTAATACTGAGGGTTATGTGTGAGGGGATATATACTGTACATGTATGTAGGTGACACAGCTAATACTGAGGGTTATGTGTGAGGAGATATATACTGTACATGTATGTAGGTGACACAGCTAATACTGAGGGTTATGTGTGAGGGGATATATACTGTACATGTATGTAGGTGACACAGCTAATACTGAGGGTTATGTGTGAGGGGATATATACTGTACATGTATATAGGTGACACAGCTAATACTGAGGGTTATGTGTGAGGGGATATATACTGTACATGTATGTAGGTGACACGGCTAATACTGAGGTTATGTGTGAGGGGATATATACTGTACATGTATGTAGGTGACACGGCTAATACTGAGGGTTATGTGTGAGGGGATATATACTGTACATGTATGTAGGTGACACAGCTAATACTGAGGGTTATGTGTGAGGGGATATATACTGTACATGTATGTAGGTGACACAGCTAATACTGAGGGTTATGTGTGAGGGGATATATACTGTACATGTATGTAGGTGACACGGCTAATACTGAGGGTTATGTGTGAGGGGATATATACTGTACATGTATGTAGGTGACACAGCTAATACTGAGGGTTATGTGTGAGGGGATATATACTGTACATGTATGTAGGTGACACAGCTAATACTGAGGGTTATGTGTGAGGGGATATATACTGTACATGTATGTAGGTGACACGGCTAATACTGAGGGTTATGTGTGAGGGGATATATACTGTACATGTATGTAGGTGACACAGCTAATACTGAGGGCTATGTGTGAGGGGATATATACTGTACATGTATGTAGGTGACACGGCTAATACTGAGGGTTATGTGTGAGGGGATATATACTGTACATGTATGTAGGTGACACAGCTAATACTGAGGGTTATGTGTGAGGGGATATATACTGTACATGTATGTAGGTGACACGGCTAATACTGAGGGTTATGTGTGAGGGGATATATACTGTATGTAGGTGACACGGCTAATACTGAGGGTTATGTGTGAGGGGATATATACTGTACATGTATGTAGGTGACACGGCTAATACTGAGTGTTATGTGTGAGGTGATATATACTGTACATATATGTAGGTTACACAGCTAATACTGAGGGTTATGTGTGAGGGGATATATACTGTACATGTATGTAGGTGACACAGCTAATACTGAGGGTTATGTGTGAGGGGATATATACTGTACATGTATGTAGGTGACACAGCTAATACTGAGGGTTATGTGTGAGGGGATATATACTGTACATGTATGTAGGTGACACGGCTAATACTGAGGGTTATGTGTGAGGGGATATATACTGTACATGTATGTAGGTGACACAGCTAATACTGAGGGTTATGTGTGAGGGGATATATACTGTACATGTATGTAGGTGACACGGCTAATACTGAGGGTTATGTGTGAGGGGATATATATATACTGTACATGTATGTAGGTGACACGGCTAATACTGAGGGTTATGTGTGAGGGGATATATACTGTACATATATGTAGGTGACACAGCTAATACTGAGGGTTATGTGTGAGGAGATATATACTGTACATTTATGTAGGTGACCCAGCTAATACTGAGTGTTATGTGTGAGGGGATATATACTGTACATGTATGTAGGTGACACAGCTAATACTGAGTGTTATGTGTGAGGGGATATATACTGTACATGTATGTAGGTGACACAGCTAATACTGAGGGTTATGTGTGAGGGGATATATACTGTACATGTATGTAGGTGAAGGCTAATACTGAGGGTTGTGTGTGAGGGGATATATACTGTACATGTATGTAGGTGACACAGCTAATACTGAGGGTTATGTGTGAGGGGATATATACTGTACATGTATGTAGGTGACACAGCTAATACTGAGGGTTATGTGTGAGGGGATATATACTGTACATGTATATAGGCAGCTAATACTGAGGGTTATGTGTGAGGGGATATATACTGTATGTAGGTGACACAGCTAATACTGAGGGTTATGTGTGAGGGGATATACACTGTACATGTATGTAGGTGACACAGCTAATACTGAGGGTTATGTGTGAGGGGATATATACTGTACATGTATGTAGGTGACACAGCTAATACTGAGGGTTATGTGTGAGGGGATATATACTGTACATGTATGTAGGTGACACAGCTAATACTGAGGGTTATGTGTGAGGGGATATATACTGTACATGTATGTAGGTGACACGGCTAATACTGAGGGTTATGTGTGAGGGGATATATACTGTACATGTATGTAGGTGACACAGCTAATACTGAGGGTTATGTGTGAGGGGATATATACTGTACATGTATGTAGGTGACACAGCTAATACTGAGGGTTATGTGTGAGGGGATATATACTGTACATGTATGTAGGTGACACAGCTAATACTGAGGTTATGTGTGAGGGGATATATACTGTACATGTATGTAGGTGACACGGCTAATACTGAGGGTTATGTGTGAGGGGATATATACTGTACATGTATGTAGGTGACACAGCTAATACTGAGGGTTATGTGTGAGGGGATATATACTGTACATGTATGTAGGTGACACAGCTAATACTGAGGGTTATGTGTGAGGGGATATATACTGTACATGTATGTAGGTGACACGGCTAATACTGAGGTTATGTGTGAGGGGATATATACTGTACATGTATGTAGGTGACACGGCTAATACTGAGGTTATGTGTGAGGGGATATATACTGTACATGTATGTAGGTGACACAGCTAATACTGAGGGTTATGTGTGAGGTGATATATACTGTACATGTATGTAGGTGACACAGCTAATACTGAGGGTTATGTGTGAGGGGATATATACTGTACATGTATGTAGGTGAGACAGCTAATACTGAGGGTTATGTGTGAGGGGATATATACTGTACATGTATGTAGGTGACACGGCTAATACTGAGGGTTATGTGTGAGGGGATATATACTGTACATGTATGTAGGTGACACAGCTAATACTGAGGGTTATGTGTGAGGTGATATATACTGTACATGTATGTAGGTGACACAGCTAATACTGAGTGTTATGTGTGAGGGGATATATACTGTACATGTATGTAGGTGACACAGCTAATACTGAGGGTTATGTGTAATGTGTGAGGGGATATATACTGTATGTAGGTGACACAGCTAATACTGACGGTTATGTGTGAGGGGATACATACTGTACATGTATGTAGGTGACACAGCTAATACTGAGGGTTATGTGTGAGGGGATATATACTGTACATGTATGTAGGTGACACAGCTAATACTGAGGGTTATGTGTGAGGGGATATATACTGTACATGTATGTAGGTGACACAGCTAATACTGAGGGTTATGTGTGAGGGGATATATACTGTACATGTATGTAGGTGACACAGCTAATACTGAGGGTTATGTGTGAGGGGATATATACTGTACATGTATGTAGGTGACACAGCTAATACTGAGGGCTATGTGTGAGGGGATATATACTGTACATGTATGTAGGTGACACAGCTAATACTGAGGGTTATGTGTGAGGGGATATATACTGTACATGTATGTAGGTGACACAGCTAATACTGAGGGTTATGTGTGAGGGGATATATACTGTACATGTATGTAGGTGACACAGCTAATACTGAGGGTTATGTGTGAGAGGATATATACTGTACATGTATGTAGGTGACACAGCTAATACTGAGTGTTATGTGTGAGGGGATATATACTGTACATGTATGTAGGTGACACAGCTAATACTGAGGGTTATGTGTGAGGGGATATATACTGTACATGTATGTAGGTGACACGGCTAATACTGAGGGTTATGTGTGAGGGGATATATACTGTACATGTATGTAGGTGACACAGCTAATACTGAGGGTTATGTGTGAGGGGATATATACTGTACATGTATGTAGGTGACACAGCTAATACTGAGGGTTATGTGTGAGGGGATATATACTGTACATGTATGTAGGTGACACAGCTAATACTGAGGGTTATGTGTGAGGGGATATATACTGTACATGTATGTAGGTGACACAGCTAATACTGAGGGCTATGTGTGAGGGGATATATACTGTACATGTATGTAGGTGACACGGCTAATACTGAGGGTTATGTGTGAGGGGATATATACTGTACATGTATGTAGGTGACACAGCTAATACTGAGGGTTATGTGTGAGGGGATATATACTGTACATGTATGTAGGTGACACAGCTAATACTGAGGGTTATGTGTGAGGGGATATATACTGTACATGTATGTAGGTGACACGGCTAATACTGAGGGTTATGTGTGAGGGGATATATACTGTACATGTATGTAGGTGACACAGCTAATACTGAGGGTTATGTGTGAGGGGATATATACTGTACATGTATGTAGGTGACACGGCTAATACTGAGGGTTATGTGTGAGGGGATATATACTGTACATGTATGTAGGTGACACAGCTAATACTGAGGGTTATGTGTGAGGGGATATATACTGTATGTAGGTGACACGGCTAATACTGAGGGTTATGTGTGAGGGGATATATACTGTACATGTATGTAGGTGACACAGCTAATACTGAGGGTTATGTGTAATGTGTGAGGGGATATATACTGTACATGTATGTAGGTGACACAGCTAATACTGAGGGTAATGTGTGAGGGGATATATACTGTACATGTATGTAGGTGACACAGCTAATACTGAGGGTTATGTGTGAGGGGATATATACTGTACATGTATGTAGGTGACACGGCTAATACTGAGGGTTATGTGTGAGGGGATATATACTGTACATGTATGTAGGTGAAGGCTAATACTGAGGGTTATGTGTGAGGGGATATATACTGTATGTAGGTGACACAGCTAATACTGAGGGTTATGTGTGAGGGGATATATACTGTACATGTATGTAGGTGACACAGCTAATACTGAGGGTTATGTGTGAGGGGATATATACTGTATGTAGGTGACACGGCTAATACTGAGGGTTATGTGTGAGGGGATATATACTGTACATGTATGTAGGTGACACGGCTAATACTGAGGGTTATGTGTGAGGGGATATATACTGTACATGTATGTAGGTGACACAGCTAATACTGAGGGTTATGTGTGAGGGGATATATACTGTACATGTATGTAGGTGACACAGCTAATACTGAGGGTTATGTGTGAGGGAATATATACTGTATGTAGGTGACACGGCTAATACTGAGGGTTATGTGTGAGGGGATATATACTGTACATGTATGTAGGCGACACGGCTAATACTGAGGGTTATGTGTGAGAGGATATAAACTGTACATGTATGTAGGTGACACAGCTAATACTGAGGGTTATGTGTGAGGGGATATATACTGTACATGTATGTAGGTGACACAGCTAATACTGAGGGTTATGTGTGAGGGGATATATACTGTACATGTATGTAGGTGACACAGCTAATACTGAGGGTTATGTGTGAGGGGATATATACTGTACATGTATGTAGGTGACACAGCTAATACTGAGGGTTATGTGTGAGGGGATATATACTGTACATGTAAAGGAATGTTACTAGAGGGACCCTAAGTAATACTGAGGTGTGTGTGTGTGTTACTAGAGGGACCCTAAGTAATACTGAGGTGTGTGTGTGTTACTAGAGGGACCCTAAGTAATACTGAGGTGTGTGTGTTACTAGAGGAGACCTTCAGTAATACTGAGGGTTATGTATGTGGGGATATATACTGTACATGTATGTAGGTGACACGGCTAATACTGAGGGTTATGTGTGAGGGGATATATACTGTACATGTATGTAGGTGACACGGCTAATACTGAGGGTTATGTGTGAGGGGATATATACTGTACATGTATGTAGGTGACACAGCTAATACTGAGGGTTATGTGTGAGGGGATATATACTGTACATGTATGTAGGTGACACAGCTAATACTGAGGGTTATGTGTGAGGGGATATATACTGTACATGTATGTAGGTGACACAGCTAATACTGAGGTTATGTGTGAGGGGATATATACTGTACATGTATGTAGGTGACACAGCTAATACTGAGGGTTATGTGTGAGGGGATATATACTGTACATGTATGTAGGTGACACAGCTAATACTGAGGTTATGTGTGAGGGGATATATACTGTACATGTATGTAGGTGACACAGCTAATACTGAGGGTTATGTGTGAGGGGATATATACTGTACATGTATGTAGGTGACACAGCTAATACTGAGGGTTATGTGTGAGGGGATATATACTGTACATGTATGTAGGTGACACAGCTAATACTGAGGGTTATGTGTGAGGGGATATATACTGTACATGTATGTAGGTGACACAGCTAATACTGAGGGTTATGTGTGAGGGGATATATACTGTACATGTATGTAGGTGACACAGCTAATACTGAGGGTTATGTGTGAGGGGATATATACTGTACATGTATGTAGGTGACACGGCTAATACTGAGGGTTATGTGTGAGGGGATATATACTGTACATGTATGTAGGTGACACGGCTAATACTGAGGTTATGTGTGAGGGGATATATACTGTACATGTATGGAGGTGACACAGCTAATACTGAGGGTTATGTGTGAGGCGATATATACTGTACATGTATGTAGGTGACACAGCTAATACTGAGGGTTATGTGTGAGGGGATATATACTGTATGGAGGTGACACAGCTAATACTGAGGGTTATGTGTGAGGGGATATATACTGTATATGTATGTAGGTGACACAGCTAATACTGAGGGTTATGTGTGAGGGGATATATACTGTATATGTATGTAGGTGACACAGCTAATACTGAGTGTTATGTGTGAGGGGATATATACTGTACATGTATGTAGGTGACACGGCTAATACTGAGGGTTATGTGTGAGGGGATATATACTGTACATGTATGTAGGTGACACAGCTAATACTGAGGGTTATGTGTGAGGGGATATATACTGTACATGTATGTAGGTGACACGGCTAATACTGAGGGTTATGTGTGAGGGGATATATACTGTACATGTATGTAGGTGACACAGCTAATACTGAGGGTTATGTGTGAGGGGATATATACTGTACATGTATGTAGGTGACACAGCTAATACTGACGGTTATGTGTGAGGGGATACATACTGTACATGTATGTAGGTGACACAGCTAATACTGAGGGTTATGTGTGAGGGGATATATACTGTACATGTATGTAGGTGACACAGCTAATACTGAGGGTTATGTGTGAGGGGATATATACTGTACATGTATGTAGGTGACACAGCTAATACTGAGGGTTATGTGTGAGGGGATATATACTGTACATGTATGTAGGTGACACAGCTAATACTGAGGGTTATGTGTGAGGGGTTATATACTGTACATGTATGTAGGTGACACAGCTAATACTGAGGTTATGTGTGAGGGGATATATACTGTACATGTATGTAGGTGACACAGCTAATACTGAGGGTTATGTGTGAGGGGATATATACTGTACATGTATGGAGGTGACACAGCTAATACTGAGGGTTATGTGTGAGGGGATATATACTGTACATGTATGTAGGTGACACAGCTAATACTGAGGGTTATGTGTGAGAGGATATATACTGTACATGTATGTAGGTGACACGGCTAATACTGAGGGTTATGTGTGAGGGGATATATACTGTACATGTATGGAGGTGACACAGCTAATACTGAGGGTTATGTGTGAGGGGATATATACTGTACATGTATGTAGGTGACACGGCTAATACTGAGGGTTATGTGTGAGGGGATATATACTGTACATGTATGTAGGTGACACAGCTAATACTGAGGGTTATGTGTGAGAGGATATATACTGTACATGTATATAGGCAGCTAATACTGAGGGTTATGTGTGAGGGGATATATACTGTATGTAGGTGACACAGCTAATACTGAGGGTTATGTGTGAGGGGATATATACTGTATGTAGGTGACACAGCTAATACTGAGGGTTATGTATAATGTGTGAGGGGATATACACTGTACATGTATGTAGGTGACACAGCTAATACTGAGGGTTATGTGTGAGGGGATATATACTGTACATGTATGTAGGTGACACGGCTAATACTGAGGGTTATGTGTGAGGGGATATATACTGTACATGTATGTAGGTGACACGGCTAATACTGAGGGTTATGTGAGGGGATATATACTGTACATATATGTAGGTGACACAGCTAATACTGAGGGTTATGTGTGAGGGGATATATACTGTACATGTATGTAGGTGACACAGCTAATACTGAGGGTTATGTGTGAGGGGATATATACTGTACATGTATGTAGGTGACACAGCTAATACTGAGGGTTATGTGTGAGGGGATATATACTGTACATGTATGTAGGTGACACAGCTAATACTGAGGGTTGTGTGTGAGGGGATATATACTGTACATGTATGTAGGTGACACAGCTAATACTGAGGGTTATGTGTGAGGGGATATATACTGTATGTAGGTGACACAGCTAATACTGAGGGTTATGTGTGAGGGGATATATACTGTACATGTATGTAGGTGACACGGCTAATACTGAGGGTTCTGTGTGAGGGGATATATACTGTATGTAGGTGACACAGCTAATACTGAGGGTTATGTGTGAGGGGATATATACTGTATGTAGGTGACACGGCTAATACTGAGGGTTATGTGTGAGGGGATATATACTGTACATGTATGTAGGTGACACGGCTAATACTGAGGGTTATGTGTGAGGGGATATATACTGTACATGTATGTAGGTGACACGGCTAATACTGAGGGTTATGTGTGAGGGGATATATACTGTACATGTATGTAGGTGACACGGCTAATACTGAGGGTTATGTGTGAGGGGATATATACTGTACATGTATGTAGGTGACACAGCTAATACTGAGGGTTATGTGTGAGGGGATATATACTGTATGTAGGTGACACAGCTAATACTGAGGGTTATGTGTGAGGGGATATATACTGTATGTAGGTGACACAGCTAATACTGAGGGTTATGTGTGAGGGGATATATACTGTACATGTATGTAGGTGACACGGCTAATACTGAGGGTTATGTGTGAGGGGATATATACTGTACATGTATGTAAGTGACACGGCTAATACTGAGGGTTATGTGTGAGGGGATATATACTGTACATGTATGTAGGTGACACAGCTAATACTGAGGGTTATGTGTGAGGGGATATATACTGTACATGTATGTAGGTGACACAGCTAATACTGAGGGTTATGTGTGAGGGGATATATACTGTACATGTATGTAGGTGACACAGCTAATACTGAGTGTTATGTGTGAGGGGATATATACTGTACATGTATGTAGGTGACACAGCTAATACTGAGGGTTATGTGTGAGGGGATATATACTGTACATATATATAGGCAGCTAATACTGAGGGTTATGTGTGAGGGGATATATACTGTATGTAGGTGACACAGCTAATACTGAGGGTTATGTGTGAGGGGATATATACTGTACATGTATGTAGGTGACACAGCTAATACTGAGGGTTATGTGTGAGGGGATATATACTGTACATGTATGTAGGTGACACGGCTAATACTGAGGGTTATGTGTGAGGGGATATATACTGTACATGTATGTAGGTGACACAGCTAATACTGAGGGTTATGTGTGAGGGGATATATACTGTACATGTATGTAGGTGACACGGCTAATACTGAGGTTATGTGTGAGGGGATATATACTGTATATGTATGTAGGCAGCTAATACTGAGGGTTATGTGTGAGGGGATATATACTGTACATGTATGTAGGTGACACAGCAAATACTGAGTGATATGTGTGAGGGGATATATACTGTACATGTATGTAGGTGACACAGCTAATACTGAGGGTTATGTGTGAGGGGATATATACTGTACATGTATGTAGGTGACACAGCTAATACTGAGGGTTATGTGTGAGGGGATATATACTGTACATGTATGTAGGTGACACAGCTAATACTGAGTGTTATGTGTGAGGGGATATATACTGTACATGTATGTAGGTGACACAGCTAATACTGAGGGTTATGTGTGAGGGGATATATACTGTACATATATATAGGCAGCTAATACTGAGGGTTATGTGTGAGGGGATATATACTGTATGTAGGTGACACAGCTAATACTGAGGGTTATGTGTGAGGGGATATATACTGTACATGTATGTAGGTGACACAGCTAATACTGAGGGTTATGTGTGAGGGGATATATACTGTACATGTATGTAGGTGACACGGCTAATACTGAGGGTTATGTGTGAGGGGATATATACTGTACATGTATGTAGGTGACACAGCTAATACTGAGGGTTATGTGTGAGGGGATATATACTGTACATGTATGTAGGTGACACGGCTAATACTGAGGGTTATGTGTGAGGGGATATATACTGTACATGTATGTAGGTGACACAGCTAATACTGAGGGTTATGTGTGAGGGGATATATACTGTACATGTATGTAGGTGACACGGCTAATACTGAGGTTATGTGTGAGGGGATATATACTGTATATGTATGTAGGCAGCTAATACTGAGGGTTATGTGTGAGGGGATATATACTGTACATGTATGTAGGTGACACAGCAAATACTGAGTGATATGTGTGAGGGGATATATACTGTACATGTATGTAGGTGACACAGCTAATACTGAGGGTTATGTGTGAGGGGATATATACTGTACATGTATGTAGGTGACACAGCTAATACTGAGGGTTATGTGTGAGGGGATATATACTGTACATGTATGTAGGTGACACAGCTAATACTGAGGGTTATGTGTGAGGGGATATATACTGTACATGTATGTAGGTGACACGGCTAATACTGAGGTTATGTGTGAGGGGATATATACTGTATATGTATGTAGGCAGCTAATACTGAGGGTTATGTGTGAGGGGATATATACTGTACATGTATGTAGGTGACACAGCAAATACTGAGTGATATGTGTGAGGGGATATATACTGTACATGTATGTAGGTGACACGGCTAATACTGAGGGTTCTGTGTGAGGGGATATATACTGTATGTAGGTGACACAGCTAATACTGAGGGTTATGTGTGAGGGGATATATACTGTATGTAGGTGACACGGCTAATACTGAGGGTTATGTGTGAGGGGATATATACTGTACATGTATGTAGGTGACACGGCTAATACTGAGGGTTATGTGTGAGGGGATATATACTGTACATGTATGTAGGTGACACGGCTAATACTGAGGGTTATGTGTGAGGGGATATATACTGTACATGTATGTAGGTGACACGGCTAATACTGAGGGTTATGTGTGAGGGGATATATACTGTACATGTATGTAGGTGACACAGCTAATACTGAGGGTTATGTGTGAGGGGATATATACTGTATGTAGGTGACACAGCTAATACTGAGGGTTATGTGTGAGGGGATATATACTGTATGTAGGTGACACAGCTAATACTGAGGGTTATGTGTGAGGGGATATATACTGTACATGTATGTAGGTGACACGGCTAATACTGAGGGTTATGTGTGAGGGGATATATACTGTACATGTATGTAAGTGACACGGCTAATACTGAGGGTTATGTGTGAGGGGATATATACTGTACATGTATGTAGGTGACACAGCTAATACTGAGGGTTATGTGTGAGGGGATATATACTGTACATGTATGTAGGTGACACAGCTAATACTGAGGGTTATGTGTGAGGGGATATATACTGTACATGTATGTAGGTGACACAGCTAATACTGAGTGTTATGTGTGAGGGGATATATACTGTACATGTATGTAGGTGACACAGCTAATACTGAGGGTTATGTGTGAGGGGATATATACTGTACATATATATAGGCAGCTAATACTGAGGGTTATGTGTGAGGGGATATATACTGTATGTAGGTGACACAGCTAATACTGAGGGTTATGTGTGAGGGGATATATACTGTACATGTATGTAGGTGACACAGCTAATACTGAGGGTTATGTGTGAGGGGATATATACTGTACATGTATGTAGGTGACACGGCTAATACTGAGGGTTATGTGTGAGGGGATATATACTGTACATGTATGTAGGTGACACAGCTAATACTGAGGGTTATGTGTGAGGGGATATATACTGTACATGTATGTAGGTGACACGGCTAATACTGAGGTTATGTGTGAGGGGATATATACTGTATATGTATGTAGGCAGCTAATACTGAGGGTTATGTGTGAGGGGATATATACTGTACATGTATGTAGGTGACACAGCAAATACTGAGTGATATGTGTGAGGGGATATATACTGTACATGTATGTAGGTGACACAGCTAATACTGAGGGTTATGTGTGAGGGGATATATACTGTACATGTATGTAGGTGACACAGCTAATACTGAGGGTTATGTGTGAGGGGATATATACTGTACATGTATGTAGGTGACACAGCTAATACTGAGGGTTATGTGTGAGGGGATATATACTGTACATGTATGTAGGTGACACTGAGGGTTATGTGTGAGGGGATATATACTGTACATGTATGTAGGTGACACAGCTAATACTGAGGGTTATGTGTGAGGGGATATATACTGTATGTAGGTGACACAGCTAATACTGAGGGTTATGTGTGAGGGGATATATACTGTACATGTATGTAGGTGACACGGCTAATACTGAGGGTTATGTGTGAGGGGATATATACTGTACATGTATGTAGGTGACACAGCTAATACTGAGGGTTATGTGTGAGGGGATATATACTGTACATGTATGTAGGTGACACAGCTAATACTGAGGGTTATGTGTGAGGGGATATATACTGTACATGTATGTAGGTGACACAGCTAATACTGAGGGTTATGTGTGAGGGGATATATACTGTACATGTATGTAGGTGACACGGCTAATACTGAGGGTTATGTGTGAGGGGATATATACTGTACATGTATGTAGGTGACACAGCTAATACTGAGGGTTATGTGTGAGGGGATATATACTGTACATGTATGTAGGTGACACAGCTAATACTGAGTGTTATGTGTGAGGGGATATATACTGTACATGTATGTAGGTGACACAGCTAATACTGAGGGTTATGTGTGAGGGGATATATACTGTACATGTATGTAGGTGACACGGCTAATACTGAGGGTTATGTGTGAGGGGATATATACTGTACATGTATGTAGGTGACACGGCTAATACTGAGGGTTATGTGTGAGGGGATATATACTGTACATGTATGTAGGTGACACAGCTAATACTGAGGGTTATGTGTGAGGGGATATATACTGTACATGTATGTAGGTGACACGGCTAATACTGAGGTTATGTGTGAGGGGATATATACTGTACATGTATGTAGGTGACACGGCTAATACTGAGGGTTATGTGTGAGGGGATATATACTGTACATGTATGTAGGTGACACGGCTAATACTGAGGGTTATGTGTGAGGGGATATATACTGTACATGTATGTAGGTGACACAGCTAACACTGAGGGTTATCTGAGCGTTATAAACACATAAGCAAGTGATACTATAGTTTGTGCATTCTCTGGGTTGCTCACACCTCCATATAAATTGATGAATTTCTGACTGGAGCTCAGCGCTGATTCAGACCATTGTGATCCCATTTTGTAGGCTGGAAGCTCATGGAATGCAAGAGGCTTCACACCCTGCCTTTCTTCTTCTGATACAGGTTTGCTGAATGGGTTTTCTGGTTTGGATGAACAGATTCTGCCATCTTGACGGCTTTCTGTGGGACACAGTAGACTGATAATTAGCAATAAGTCATCAATAGATCAGCAGGTGTTCAGTTTCCATTAGTCTGTGTAAACTTCACCTTGGCTAGCACAGATTTCTGTGGAGAGTGTCAAAGAGCCCAGAGCATCCTCAAGGTCCTGCACCTGCTTTAGTAACCTCTCCCCTCGATCTGGCAGAGACTGCAGATTCACTGCCGCTAAAGTGGCCTGGAAAAGAAATATCAGTGTGATAAATATAATAGTGCTGTTCACTTAATTTTCATATCAGCAAATGTATATACTGCTGATAATACACACACCTCAATGTTACTGAAGGTCCCTCTTGTAACACAAATCTCAATATTACTGAAGGTTCCTCTTGTAACACACACACCTCAGTATTACTGAAGGTCCCTCTTGTAACACACACACACCTCAGTATTACTGAAGGTCCCTCTTGTAACACACACACCTCAGTATTACTGAAGGTCCCTCTTGTAACACACACACACCTCAGTATTACTGAAGGTCCCTCTTGTAACACACACACCTCAGTATTACTGAAGGTCCCTCTTGTAACACACACACCTCAGTATTACTGAAGGTCCCTCTTGTAACACACACACACCTCAGTATTACTGAAGGTCCCTCTTGTAACACACACACACACCTCAGTATTACTGAAGTTCCCTCTTGTAACACACACACACCTCAGTATTACTGAAGGTTTCCCTCTTGTAACACACACACACCTCAGTATTACTGAAGGTTTCCCTCTTGTAACACACACACCTCAGTATTACTGAAGGTCCCTCTTGTAACACACACACCTCAGTATTACTGAAGGTTTCCCTCTTGTAACACACACACACCTCAGTATTACTGAAGGTCCCTCTTGTAACACACACACACCTCAGTATTACTGAAGGTCCCTCTTGTAACACACACACCTCAGTATTACTGAAGGTCCCTCTTGTAACACACACACCTCAGTATTACTGAAGGTTTCCCTCTTGTAACACACACACACCTCAGTATTACTGAAGGTCCCTCTTGTAACACACACACACCTCAGTATTACCGAAGGTTCCTCTGGTAACACACACACACACCTCAGTATTACCGAAGGTCCCTCTTGTAACACACACACCTCAGTATTACCGAAGGTTCCTCTTGTAACACACACACCTCAGTATTACCGAAGGTTCCTCTTGTAACACACACACCTCAGTATTACCGAAGGTTCCTCTTGTAACACACACACCTCAGTATTACCGAAGGTTCCTCTTGTAACACACACACCTCAGTATTACTGAAGGTCCCTCTTGTAACACACACACACCTCAGTATTACTGAAGGTCCCTCTTGTAACACACACACCTCAGTATTACTGAAGGTCCCTCTTGTAACACACACACCTCAGTATTACTGAAGGTTTCCCTCTTGTAACACACACACACCTCAGTATTACCGAAGGTTCCTCTGGTAACACACACACCTCAGTATTACCGAAGGTCCCTCTTGTAACACACACACCTCAGTATTACCGAAGGTTCCTCTTGTAACACACACACCTCAGTATTACCGAAGGTTCCTCTTGTAACACACACACACCTCAGTATTACCGAAGGTTCCTCTTGTAACACACACACCTCAGTATTACTGAAGTTCCCTCTTGTAACACACACACACCTCAGTATTACCGAAGGTTCCTCTTGTAACACACACACCTCAGTATTACTGAAGGTCCCTCTTGTAACACACACACCTCAGTATTACTGAAGGTCCCTCTTGTAACACACACACACCTCAGTATTACTGAAGGTCCCTCTTGTAACACACACACACCTCAGTATTACTGAAGGTCCCTCTTGTAACACACACACACCTCAGTATTACTGAAGGTTCCTCTTGTAACACACACACCTCAGTATTACTGAAGGTCCCTCTTGTTACACACACACACCTCAGTATTACTGAAGGTCCCTCTTGTAACACACACACACCTCAGTATTACCGAAGGTTCCTCTTGTAACACACACACCTCAGTATTACCGAAGGTTCCTCTTGTAACACACACACCTCAGTATTACCGAAGGTCCCTCTTGTAACACACACACCTCAGCATTACTGAAGGTCCCTCTTGTAACACACACACACCTCAGTATTACTGAAGGTCCCTCTTGTAACACACACACACACACACCTCATTATTACTGAAGGTCCCTCTTGTAACACACACACACACACCTCAGTATTATTGAAGTTCCCTCTTGTAACACACATACCTCAGTATTACTGAAGGTCCCTCTTGTAACACACACATCTCAGTATTACTGAAGGTCTCTCTTGTAACACACACATCTCAGTATTACTGAAGGCCCCTCTTGTAACACACACACACCTCAGTATTACTGAAGGTCCCTCTTGTAACACACACACCTCAGTATTACTGAAGGTCCCTCTTGTAACACACACACCTCAGAATTACTGAAGTTCCCTCTTGTAACACACACACACACACACCTCAGTATTACTGAAGTTCCCTCTTGTAACACACACAAACCTCAGTATTACTGAAGGTCCCTCTTGTAACACACACACACCTCAGTATTACTGAAGGTTCCTCTTGTAACACACACACACCTCAGTATTACTGAAGGTCCCTCTTGTAACACACACACACACACACCTCAGTATTACTGAAGTTCCCTCTTGTAACACACACATCTCAGTATTACTGAAGGTCCCTCTTGTAACACACACACACACACACACACCTCAGTATTACTGAAGGTCCCTCTTGTAACACACACACACCTCAGTATTACTGAAGTTCCCTCTTGTAACACACACACACCTCAGTATTACTGAAGTTCCCTCTTGTAACACACACATCTCAGTATTACTGAAGGTCCTTCTATGTAACACACACACCTCAGTATTACCGAAGGTCCTTCTATGTAACACACACATCTCAGTATTACTGAAGGTCCCTCTTGTAACACACACACACACACCTCAGTATTACTGAAGGTCCCTCTTGTAACACACACATCTCAGTATTACTGAAGGTCCCTCTTGTAACACACACACACACCTCAGTATTACTGAAGGTCCCTCTTGTAACACACACACACACACACACACACATCTCAGTATTACTGAAGGTCCCTCTTGTAACACACACATCTCAGTATTACTGAAGGTCCCTCATGTAACACACACACACACACACCTCAGTATTACTGAAGGTCCCTCTTGTAACACACACACACACACACACCTCAGTATTACTGAAGGTCCCTCTTGTAACACACACACACACACACCTCAGTATTACTGAAGGTCCCTCTTGTAACACACACCTCAGTATTACTGAAGGTCCCTCTTGTAACACACACACACACACCTCAGTATTACTGAAGGTCCCTCTTGTAACACACACACACACCTCAGTATTACTGAAGGTCCCTCTTGTAACACACACACACACCTCAGTATTACTGAAGGTCCCTCTTGTAACACACACACACACACACACACCTCAGTATTACTGAAGGTTCCTCTTGTAACACACACACACACCTCAGTATTACTGAAGGTCCCTCTTGTAACACACACACCTCAGTATTACTGAAGGTCCCTCTTGTAACACACACACACACACCTCAGTATTACTGAAGGTCCCTCTTGTAACACACACACACACCTCAGTATTACTGAAGGTCCCTCTTGTAACACACACACACACACCTCAGTATTACTGAAGGTCCCTCTTGTAACACACACACACACCTCATTATTACTGAAGGTCCCTCTTGTAACACACACACACACACCTCAGTATTACTGAAGGTCCCTCTTGTAACACACACACACACCTCAGTATTACTGAAGGTTCCTCTTGTAACACACACACACACACCTCAGTATTACTGAAGGTCCCTCTTGTAACACACACACACATCTCAGTATTACTGAAGGTCCCTCTTGTAACACACACACACACCTCAGTATTACTGAAGGTCCCTCTTGTAACACACACACACACACACACCTCAGTATTACTGAAGGTTCCTCTTGTAACACACACACACACCTCAGTATTACTGAAGTTCCCTCTTGTAACACACACACACACACACCTCAGTATTACTGAAGGTTCCTCTTGTAACACACACACGCACCTCAGTATTACTGAAGGTTCCTCTTGTAACACACACACACACCTCAGTATTACTGAAGGTCCCTCTTGTAACACACACACACACACCTCAGTATTACTGAAGGTCCCTCTTGTAACACACACACACACACCTCAGTATTACTGAAGGTCCCTCTTGTAACACACACACACACACACACACACCTCAGTATTACTGAAGGTCCCTCTTGTAACACACACAGACACACCGCTCAGTATTACTGAAGGTCCCCTCATTGTAACACACACAAATTAATGTATGGAAGACCTTCTGGTTTATCTGCACAGTTGTACAAGGCAGTGGTTATACCTGGCTCATGGTGAAGCCACCAGTCTAAAACAATAAACACTAACTTCAGAAGATGTAGACTGTTCCTGTGTTTAGATTCTCTCATGCATCACGTACGTTTGCATTTGTCTATGACACTTTGTGACATTCTTAGGTCTTATGGAAGATTTGTGCATAAAAGATCCTGTTTAAAGAGACACGGTAGTGGAAAATGATGTGCTCTAATTGTGTTAAACACAGAAGTTAAAATAACTTGTGAGCCGCAAGCATTGCAGCTCCTGAACTTAACACAGCCAGTGATTGTCAGGGTCATGCAACCTCCACGGTCTACCTCCTGATTGGGATCAGCAATTCTTTGGGGTTAAATAGAGAGTTCCAGGGAGAGTAGTGGAATTAGAGTGGGTACATTTTCCACTAAAATGTGCCATTAAGGATGTTAGTAGTACCAAACACATTTCCATACACAATGTAGAGCTAATGAGACAATGGTAAACACAAACCTTCTTCTGCTGGAGCTGAGCAGTTAGCTGGGAGAAAGAAGAGCTTGTGGTTTCTGTCGGTGCCCTGAAACCTGGAAATGAGGTTATAGTCCTCTGCTTTCCTGCTGCTGAGGGTAATGTAGCGTGCGGCTTCTCCTTCCCTGGCTGAGAACTAACAAACACCACATCATCCTCATCGTGCAAATTAAGGACATCTTTAGATTGGTCCGTGCCTTGCTTGTCTGGTTGGTTACTTTCCTTTGGTTTTGCACTGTTGGTCTGTAGTGTTCCTTCTTCATTTACTCCTGATGAGTTGTCTATCTTCATATAATTGTTAGTTTCACCCTTATTATAAAAGACAGTCCCAAAGTTGGATGGATCTTGTAGATGCTCATCATTCTGTGCACTGACACTTTTCTCACACCAAATTGGCCTCTGAGCTTCTCTGTCTGGTGACCTCTTCTTGATCTTCATCCCAACTGGTAGCTCCTTCTCCCTCCATCCACTGAATGAGTAGCTCTTTTCTGAATTACCAATACTAAGATCCTCCACCAGACTCCTTCCTGAATCCCCACTTTCCTGGCTGGTTGGTTTGCTTTCCCTTCTATGCTCCTTTTCACTGATCCTTAGTATGTCTTTGTTGGAGTGCTTTTTTTGATCCACAGGCATCCTGTCCTTGCTGGCATGCTTCATTTGATCCATAGCCACCCTGTCTTCACTCTCTATATCTATCCTGTCCCTGATCGCATGTTTCCTTTGCTCTATATCTGTCCTGTCCTCACTAGCAAGCTTTGCTTGCTCTATAACCTTCCTGTCCACGCTAGCATGCTTCATTGGATCTATAACCTTCCTGTCCCCGCTAGCATGCTTTGTTTGCTCTTTACCGTCCCTGTCCCCGCTAGCATGCTTTGTTTGCTCTATAACCTTCCTTTCCCCGCTAGCATGCATTGTTTGCTCTATAACCTTCCTTTCCCCGCTAGCATGCTTTGTTTGCTCTTTACCGTCCCTGTCCCCGCTAGCATGCTTTGTTTGCTCTATAACCTTCCTTTCCCCGCTAGCATGCATTGTTTGCTCTATAACCTTCCTTTCCCCGCTAGCATGCTTTGTTTGCTCTTTACCGTCCCTGTCCCCGCTAGCATGCTTTGTTTGCTCTATAACCTTCCTTTCCCCGCTAGCATGCTTTGTTTGCTCTATAACCTTCCTTTCCCCGCTAGCATGCATTGTTTGCTCTATAACCTTCCTTTCCCCGCTAGCATGCTTTGTTTGCTCTTTACCGTCCCTGTCCCCGCTAGCATGCTTTGTTTGCTCTATAACCTTCCTTTCCCCGCTAGCATGCTTTGTTTGCTCTTTACCGTCCCTGTCCCCGCTAGCATGCTTTGTTTGCTCTATAACCTTCCTTTCCCCGCTAGCAGGCTTTGTTTGCTCTTTACCGTCCCTGTCCCCGCTAGCATGCTTCTGTTCTTCGATAACTGTTCTATTCTCACTAACGGGGTTTCTTTGATCTTTAGCTGCCCTGTTCTCACTTTCATACTTCCTTTGCTCTACAGCTGACCTATCATCATTAGTATTGTTCTTTTCATCTACATTGTTTTTTCTCTCTTCCTTGTTGGATTTTTTATTATCTGCAGGCCTTTCTGCCTCTCTGATGTGTTTCTTGCGTTCTTCCTGAATCATCTCCTGAATGTCATGTGTCCTTAGATCTGCAGGCCTGATATCCTTGCTAGGTTTCTTCTCCTCGCTGATCTGCTTCCACAGGGTGGGTCTTGGGCCCTCATTTATTACTTTAAAGGGGTTTCTCTCAGGTTTATTCTTTTCAATTAAGTGATCTTTATTTGGATTTGATATTTCTTTTGCATCCTACAAGAAAAAAAAAAAGAATAAAATATTATTCAGAGATATGTTAACCCTTAAATTAAATGAAGCTCTGTTTAAAACGCCACCAATAAACACGTAAAAGTAAAAGACCAAATATAAAAGATCAGATTCCAAACTTGTATGGTTTAAAACCAGAACTTTATTTGTCCTCATTACATTGGGTGTCCGTAGATCACAAAGGAAAATGTTTTGAACCGGCTATAGTTTTTTTTTCCATATCTTTTTAAATACACATACATTTGCCTTTTATACGATTCCAAAATTCCCAATGCAATGAGGATAAAAAGGGCCGATTTTGGAATTTGATTTTTACATCTGGTTTGTTGGAAATGGCAGCTCTGATTCTATGTCCTCTTCTAATGTCCTCTAATCCTGAATACAGGAACAAAGTGAGAGACCTAAAAGAACAGCAAGAATGATTAGATGACTTCCAAAACACTGACTTCTGGAAAGCTCTTCACCTTAGGTTGGACAGCCATCTGTATTAAGCTACCTACTGCAACCTTAGAACATGAAGCTTACTTTTAAATTATAATAGAAAAAATAGTGTACAGATGCCCCCCACACACCTGATATCAGTCACTTGAGTCCTCATACCTCAATATCTAACCATCCTCAAGAATGTCACATTTTCTCTACCTCCCCTCTGACTGTCTCTCTTCCGTCTTTGCGCCTGTAGTTTGCACAACTGACCAGAACAAGGTGCTGCTTCTCTCCCTTTAGGCAAACATATGACGTAGGGAAGTTCTTCATATTTCAACAGGTTAAATGAAAAAAACTAAATTTATGCTTACCTGATAATTTATTACTTTACTGGCAGGGAGATTCCACAAATTCATTACTGTTGGGAATTCATCACCTAGCCACCAGGAGGAAAATACACTCCAGTCAAAGCTATAACTATCCCTCCCCCAGTCATTCAGTCGAGGAAATAAGAAAAAGCAGGAGAAACATTAGGAGGTATAGGAGGTGCCAGAAGATAAGAAAAAAAATGCAGCCAAAAAATACAGGGCGGTTTCGAAGACTCTCCCTGCCAGGAAAGAAAATAATTTATCAGGTAAGCATACATTTTGTTTTCTTTCCCATTACTGTTGGGAACCCAATACTAAAGCTAGAGAAGATACAGAATGAACCAGGAGGGAAAAAAGGCAGACAGACCTTAATATGAAGGCACCACTGCTTGAAGCACCATTCTCCCAAAAGAAACCTCAGCTGAGGCAAAAACATCAAACTTGTAGAATTTCGAAAAAGTATGTAAAGAGGACCTGGTAGCCGTCTTACAAACCTGCTCCATAGAAGCTTTGTTCTTAAAAGCCCAAGAAGAGGACACTGCACGGGTAAAATGAGCTGTAATCCTCTCAGGAGGCTGTTGACCAGCTTCCTCATAAGCCAAACGAATAACACTCCTTAGCCAAAAGGAGAGAGTAGTCACAGTGGCATTTTAGCCCTTATGTTTACCAGCATACAAAACAAACAAGGAAAAAGATTATCTAAAATCCTTGGTTGCATGAAGATAGAACTTCAAAACGCGTACTACATACAGACTGCGTAGTAAACGCTCCTTCCAAAAGGAAGGATTAGGACAAAAGGAACTACATTCTCTTGATTTATGCTCCGGTCCAAGAAAACTTTAGGTAGAAAACCTAACTAGGAATGTAAAACAGCCTTATCCGCATGAAGCACAAGTTAAGGGGGATCACATAGCAAAGCAGATAAGTCAGAAACTCTGCGAGCAGAAGAAATAGCCAACAAAAACAAATTTCCAAGACAAAATTTTAAGGTCAACCGAATGCATAGGCTCTAATGGAACCTGTTGCAAAACACAAAGAGGAGCAACAGGTTAAAACACAGGCTTCATCCTTACTAGAGCCTGAAAAAAGGACTGCACATCAGGAAGATTAGCTAACCTCCTGTGCAGTAACGCAAAAAGAGCAGAGATCTGACCTTTGAGAGAGCTGGCTGACAACACTTTCTCCAAACCATCCTGGAGAAACTAAAGAATACGAGGAACCCTCACCTTATGCCAAGGAAAACCTCGTTCTTCACACCAGGCTTGGTAGGAACGCCACACCTTGTGGTAAATATGATGAGTAACTGGCTTACGAGCTTGGATTAGAGTATCAATGACTCAATAAGAAAAACCTTGTTCGGGAAGCATTAAGCGTTCAATCTCCACCCAGTCAGCCTCAGAGAATCTAGATTTTGGAAAGGCCCTTGGAGTAGAAGTTCCGCTCCTTAAGGCAACCTCCACGGAAGGGAAAAGGACATCTTCACGAGCTGCGCGAACCAAGTCCGGTGAGGCCACGCCGGAGCAATTAGAATCACAGAGGCCTGCTCTTGTCTGATGCGGGTGATCATCCGGGATAGGAGAGGAAAGGGAGCAAACAGATAAATAAGTTTAAACCTCCATGGAGTCACTAACGTGTCCACCAACACTGCCTGAGGATATCTCGATCTGTATCTGGGCAGACGAGATGCCAGTCTCCGGAACCCCCCATCTGAGAGTTATCTCGGAGAACACCTCGGGGTGAAAAGACCACTCCCTGGGATTGAAAGTCTGTCTGGTCAGGAAGTCTGCTTCCCAGTTGTCCACCCCCGGAATATGAATGACCGATATGAGGCAATTGGGAGATTCCACCCACTGAAGGCTGCAAGACACTTCTTTCATTGCCAGGGAACTCCTCGTTCACCCCTGATGATTGATATAGGCAACCAAAGTTATGTTGGAATCTGATAAACCGGACAGATTGAAGTTGAGGCCATGCCATCAGAGTATTGAAAATGGCTCTCAATTCCAGAATATTGATTGTAAGAGAGGACTCCTCCAACGACCAGGTTCCATGGGCTTTCTAGGTACCCCAGACCGCTACCCAGCCAAGAAGACTAGCGTCTGTAGTCACAATTTCCCAAGCTGGTCTCAAAAAGCATGTGCCTTGAGACAGGTGGTCCTGACAGAGCCACAAGGAGATAGAATCTCTAGTTTGGTTGTCCAGGATGATCTGTTGGTATATGTCGGAGTGGTCGCTGTTCCATTGCCTGAGCATACATAGTTGTAAAGGTCGCAGATGAAAGCAAGCAAAAGGAATAATATCCATGGAAGCCACCATGAGAACCACCACCTCCATGCATTGAGCCACTGAAGGGCATGCTGATGACTGCAGAGAGAGACCGGCAGATAGAAGCTTGGATCAATATTGATCCGTCAAAGATATTCATAAAAATGTGATGATTCTATGATCGTTCCCAGAAAACACACCCTGGTGTTGGGAATCAGGGAACTCTTCCCCAGATTGATCTTCCAGCCGTGAGCCTAAAGAAGGCACAGAAGAGAGTCTGTTTGAGATTTTGCCAAAGGAAAAGATGGAGTTTGAACCACTATATCGTCCAGGTAAGGGGCTACTGCAATTCCTTGCATACTGGTCACAGCTAAAAGAGCTCCCAGAACCTTGGTAAAGATTCTTGGAGCCGTGGCAAGACCAAATGGCAGCGCAACAAATTGGAAATGTCTGTCCAGAAAGACAAACCGCAGATAATGAAAATGATCCTTGTGGATCAGGACATGAAGGTATGCGTCCTTTAGGTCGATAGTGGTCATGAACTGGCCGAATTGGGCCAAAGGAAGAATGGATCTGATTGTTTCCATCTTGAGAGATGGTACCTTGAGAAACTTGTTGAGACACTATGTCCAGAATCGGTCGAAAAGATGCCTTTTTCTTAGGAACCAAAAAACTGTTTGAGTAAAAACCTAGGCCCTGTTCTGAAGGGGGCACTGGAACAATCAATCCCAAGGAGGATAGGTCTTTTACACAATTCAAAAAGGCTTTCCTCTTTTCTGGATTTGATGAAAGCCTTGACAAAAGGAATCTGCCGCGTGGAGGGCAACGTTTGAAACCTATCCTGTACCCTTGAAAGACCATGTCCAAGACCCAGGGGTCCTGTACGTTGCAAAACCAAACGACCTGAAAAAAGGATAGTTTTCCCACTACTTGATCCGGTCCCGGATCAGGGGCCAAACCTTCATGTAGACTTGTTGTCGGAGGGGGGTTTCTTGGGCTGTTTGTTCCTGTTTAAAGGCGGACCGGGCTTCCATGTATTTTTGAGCTGGTCCGGCTTGGCAGAGGTCAGAGACCATTGTCCCTTGCTTGTACGAAAGAAATGAAAATTACCAGACTGGCGACCCTTGGTTCTAGTCTTTTTGTCCTGAGGTAGGAAGACACCCTTCCCTTCAGTCAACATAGAAATAATCGAGTCTAGGCCTGGAAGAAATGTCTTTCCCTTAAAGGCCGAAGTCTGGATTTAGATACCATGTCTGCTGACCAAGACTGTAACCAAAGAGCTCTTTACGATAGCACTGCGAAACCAGAGGACTTGACATTCAGACGAATGACTTGCATGTTAGCACCACAAATAAAATAATTGGCTATCTTGAGAGCCCTAATTCAATCCTGGATATCCTCAAATGGAGATTCAACCTGTATCAACTCCAAAAGGAGTCACACCAGTAGGTGGAAGCTCCCGCAACAGCTGCAATAGCTGCAGCCAGTTGAAAAAGAAGCCCCATCTGCAGAAATATTCTGTCCATGGGGTCACTAAAGGAGGTACTGTCCTCAAGAGGAATAGTAGTACGCTTAGCAAGGGTGGAAATAGCTCCATCCACCTTGGGAATAGAACTCCACAATTCCAGGTGAGCATCAGGAACTGGGAACATCTTCTTAAAGGAAGCAGAAAGGGAAAAGGGTATTCCAGGTTTCTCCCATTCCTTAGAAATGTTAACCGCCATGCAAGCTGGTAAAGGAAAGCTTAGGTATCATAGGTTCCTCAGTTGGCTTAGACTCAGGAATGTCCAGTGTCGATAGAACCTCCTTGAGGAAAATGAGGAAATGTTCAAGCTTGAACCTGAAGCTTACCTCCGCAGGCTCCCCTGATTTTTCCTCAGGAGAGTGAGAATCAGAAAGCTCCTCCTCAGATGCTACTGAGGTATGTTCATGCTCAGAATGCTGGGATAGATTAGCCATCTCAGTCTCTAAAGGAGAAATGACACCTGATTCAGAGGAGACATGTTTAAGTTTTCTAATTCTTTTGCCTGAGATAGGCAAGGCATTCAGTGCGGCAGAAACAGCCGACTGTAACTGTGCCGCAAAGTTTACTGGCAAATAAACGCCCCCAGATGAAGACTAAGCTGATCCGTAGGGTACTGCTTGTGTTATATTTGGGGAAGGGGACTGCGGAAAAATGCTATGGCATCTCGTGGACAGCAGAGTCCTGAGAGGTAAAGGGCTCTGAAGGGTTAACCTTACCAACCATGTGTGTAGGCTTAGACCCCTTCTTGAACTTTAATAGAGACAAGTAAAGCAAAATTGCGCAGGAAGGCACACTATGGTCTCAGCACAATAGAGACAATCTGTCAGTATGGAATAATGGAGGATTTGCAACCTCTTCCAGATTGTCCTCCATAGCTTGCAAAAGGATTTAACCAAACAGCAACAACGATATCAATTAAAACTTTTATTTGACCATCAGTTTTCTGAGCATGGCACCTCTACACCATACCCGCTAAGGCTGAAGCACTTACCGCCTCACGGCAAGCACAGGAGAACTGGCTGCAAATTAAGTTTGAATCCAAACAGGAAGCTGCTAGAGCACCTGATTGCGAGGCACAACGTATAGGACCTGCCCCTACATAAGAGAAAACATGCAAAGCGACAGAGCACCATGATCGCGGGAAAAACAAATTATGCTTACCTGATAATTTAATTTCCATCGTGGGTCGGGGAGTCCACGGCTTCATTCATTACTTTAGGGAATTAAGAAACTGGCCACCAGGAGGAGGCAAAGACACCCCAGCCAAAGGCTTAAATACCTCCCCCACTCCCCTCATCCCCCCGTCATTCTGCCAAGGGAACAAATATCAGGGTATAAATGGTACAACTAGTTAAACTAATTGTAATAGAGGATACAATCCAGTTTAGAAAAGAAAACCAGTACAACAATAGTATAATACTAATTTAGCTCTGCTGGAGCAATGGTATACAAAAATTAAAAGTTTTCCATATCATTCATACTATTAAACTTTATTATTACAACTAGGAACTCACACACATACAGTGACAGGGCAGAAATGTTAAAAACACTTAAACTCTGTTGAATTCGCTATCGAAATTCAGATATTAAGAAAATGATTCAAGGTATCCAACAGTCCTCAGTCCCAAATATTATAAAATAGACTAAGCCCATACAATCCGAGGGCTGAATATTACTATTACACTATTGAGGACCAGAGGCTGTAAGGAATATTGTTAGATTAATAGAGCATATTTTTTAACAACAAGAGCAAGCAAGTTAAAAAACGAGCAGGAGAGACTAGGCTACCACTGTCGGACCCCTGACACGCGTTTCACAAACGCTTCCTCAGAGGGGGTGCGGGCCGCTGTTACTTGACGTGATTTATGCCGACTTTTAGCCTACCTACTAAAGATTATTGGTCTAAATGATAGGCGTTGTCCGCCTATGATAGGATGCGTCTGATGTCAATCATTGCTTCTAGTGTCTACGCATAGTGAACGGGTGTGTAGCATCAGAGTCTAAACTAGACTTGGCCATCCTACTATGTATCATTGGCTATAACGAAAGGAGGTGTCTGCCTGTGATTTGATAGATCCGGCATCAGTTTAGAAATTCATAGCCGATGTATTTCTTAGTGATCGTCATAGAGTGGGTGTACACCTATTGATGACTCACCTAGGTTTGGAACCAATCCGTGGCTTTAAAATTGTTAGAGTAACTGGGTGTGTAATATTAGAGAAAAATCATTGGCAGATCATCGAACATGTAAACAAACTGGCGATGATTAATATTGGAATGATGGAGTATTACTTATATTTGTATATACGTTCGTGACTTAATGTGTTATCTTTGATAAACATGTTATATGAGTTATCTAAAATGTGTGTACACATGATAAGTTACGATCGTTGTTATCGAGATTTTTCAATAGCAGTATATACAATTTATTCACAGTGTCATTATTAATTGTAATGAGATATATGCATGTCCGTGCTGACCTGGAATGTATGATACTTGATGTAATTATGTACTGGGTATCCATATAACACTTAAATAATATGCAGGATGAATCTATATATTTTATTATTTGATTTAAGTATGACGGATTACTATATGTTATAAGCGATTGCTTAATTTGTAAAAAAAAGTATATAAAAAATATATAGTGTGGTAAAAATGATGTGAAAGTGAATGAGTTGTAACCCACTAGTATACCTTAAGGAGTGCGAGATAGTGTACCCCAGTCCTGTCTTGAAAGGAAACTACCCATTAAAGGACTAAAATCCAAGAATCATCACTTTCTCTGCCTACCTCCTATAGTAGATGAAGGCAAAGAATGACTGGGGATGTAGGGGAAGTGGGAGGGATACTTATAGTTTTGGCTGGGGTGTCTTTGCCTCCTCCTGGTGGCCAGGTGATGAATTCCCAACAGTAATTAAAGGGACAGTCAACCATAGAATTGTTATTGTTTTAAAAGATAGATAATCCCTTTATTACCCATTCCCCAGTTTTGCATAACCAACACAGTTATATTAATGTACTTTTTACCTTTGTGATTACCTTGTATCTAGGAACCTTCTTCCAGCCCCCTGATCACATGACTGTGACTGTTTATTATCTACTGTCTTAAATTTAGCATTGTGTTGTGCTAGATCTTAAATAACTTTCTGTGCCTGAACACAGTGTTATCTATATAGCCCACGTGTACTTTCTGTCTCTGTGTTGAAAAGAGATTTAAAAAGCATGTGATAAGAGGCAGCCTTAAAGGCTTAGAAATTATCATATGAGCCTACCTATGTTTAGTTTAAACTAAGAATACCAAGAGAAAAAAGCAAATTTGATGATAAAAGTAAATTGGAAAGTCGATTAAAATTAAAAGTCCTATCTGAATAATGAAAGTTTAATTTATACTTGACTGTCCCTTTAATTAATTTGTGGACTCCCCCTGACTTTGGAAAGAAATATGTCAAAACTCACATTGACATTAAACTCAAAAGTCCCCATAAAGGGCTAAATTACAAGTGGAGTGCTAATCTCTGGTTAATTTTATTAATGTCCACTAAATTCCCCCCAAATCAATTGTGATATTCTTTATTTTTTAATAAAATAACTGCAATGGGAGGCGGAGCTAGCCAGCAACAAGAGCAGAAGTAGTTTGCAGCAGCTCTGCTTAAAAATTACAAATAAGTGGCTAAAAAGGTGATATTTTCAGTGGCAACTGCCCACATTTCAGCCTTTGGACACTTGTATGGTGAGGAGGATCGCCTTTTACAAAAAATTTGCAAGTTTGGAGGAAGATCGTAGCGGGCCGGTTCACAGAACCAGGGAAAAAGCAGGAAAGGTCGCGGCTGCGGCCTACACCGGACCCCAAATTCAAATTTACTACTGGTGGGAAAAGGAAGAAAGTTGGATTGTCTTAGAAGGACAGCACCGGACATACGCCTGAGGATTGGGGTAAGAGCCCACTACTTTTATTCCCCAACTAATGCTTAAATGAGATTTAACAGACCAGAAAACACAAAGTCACGCTGCGGTCGTTTAATAGCAACCGGAGGTGAAATACAGTCTGGATATATCTGGGGAGGTTGCTGGCTTGTTTTGGGGTCTTGCAATTCATAACCATTTCATAGACTGTGTGGCAAGAGACAACAGGAGAGGGGCTTGTGGCGGGAAAGTCGCCATTTTCACTCTACCCTGCACATATTACTCCAACATCAAAACTTACATAGTTTGCAGGAATATCTATAGTGTCTGGGGTGTTTACCTACCGAAACTCTCTATATTTTCACTAAAAAAGACTGCTACTTTGATTGCTTTTGCAATATTAAAACGTACCACAGTGCTGCAGCTTGGAATATTTGGTACTTTGCAACTCACTAGATTTCTATCTCTCCCCCCCCCCTATCCTGCCATCCTTTGTGGTGGTAGGTCATACCCCTAATTCCTTACTCCGTAATTGTCCTGTGAGGACAAAGCTCCTGGGGAGAGAGACTAAATGGGAGGAAAAGCCTAAGTAATTTTCAATACCTGAGAGGAGTGTTTGCTGCAGTTAACGGATATTACAGACACTGGTTGCTCTCTCCCTAGCCCTGCAGGAGTTAGTGGGGTCTGGGACACCAAGGGAGTAGCATTTACTAAGCCTCAAGAAATGGCACCCTCTAGGTATATGCTGATTCATATGCTGCAACTTATTAAACACTGACATGGAGCTGAATTAAAAGCATATTTTACAAGCGGACTGAGTGGGAACCCTTTCCTATGTATTTCTAATAACTGCCCCAAAGGTTGTGGCTGGCTGGTGCTTTGTTAATAATTACCGATTTCCAGTTTTTCTTGTCTATTGTGATATATCTAGTCTGACATGATGAAAGGAAGAAACCAGTCAGTCAAAGACTGTCTCTCTAGATCTCAGCTTAAAAAGAAGCAAAGTGCTGGGGAACTATCTGTAGATGTAGATTCCCAACCTTCCTCCCCAAAAAGCCCCCATACAGTTGCTGAGGGGGATTCACGTAGTGGTGATCTCCTATTACAGATTAAGCAAATGTTTAAAGAAGAGATGAGGGCAGCTCTCTCAGAATTAAAACAGGACATATCAGAAATTGGAGACAGGACGGCAACTTTGGAGGATAAAATGGATGATATTGCAGAAGAAATACCTAATCTGCAAAATGTTATACAAACACAGCAGGAACAAATACAAAGGCTGGAGGTTGCATTGGAGGATCTGGAAAACAGATCTAGAAGATCTAACATTAGAATTCGAAACCTGCCAGAATCATATAATAACCTGCCGGATACTTTACTAAAGCTATTCCAACAATTAGTACCGGATACAGATCCTTTATTGTTTCTGATGGACAGAGCACTGGCCAGAGCACCTACAACAGCGACAGCAAGAGATGTGATCATTAAGTTACATTATTATCATATCAAGGACCAAATCATGCAAGCAGTACGCAATGTTTCTAGAGTAACATTTGAAGGTCATGCCTTGCAGCTATTCACAGATCTTTCGCCAACTACCCTCAGGAGGAGAAGAGAGCTTAAGCCAGTGGTTTCGGCATTGGTCAAGGCACAGATCAAATACCGCTGGGGTTTCCCATTCAAGCTCACTTTCATGTATGAGAAGTCATCTTACTCTTGTTCATCTCTGTCGGAAGGACAAAGAATCTTGGAAAAACTGAAGCTAGAGAAAATAAACGAAGCAGAGTCCTCTTCCCCAAAGCCTCAACGTAAAGGGATCACGAAAGAATGGACATCTGAGGGCAAAAATGCTTGGCCTGGTAGAAGTCAGGAGAGCCCTACTTGAGGAGAGCAGTTGGGGACATTTACAATATCCAGGGTGGATCATTCCACTCTTAATTCCTTCTGAATGGAGAGCCCAATAAAGAATGACTAATCCAAAGTAGAAAAGATCTGGAGCGCAAAAAGAAAAGGGAACTGCAATAGTGTGAGATCCAACAACACTTTTTATTAACACGCAATTAAAATCTACTCACAAAATTTCCAAATAAGTCAAGCACTTAGCATCAAACATGAAGAGTATTCCGGTGCTTCTCTCACGGCTGTATCCTTGCAAGACTCGGCGTGTGACGTCACCACCCGATCTACTGCCGCGAGATTACAATCACACCTCTCTACTTCGTCAACTGTCAAACAGTTCAGATTCAAGCATTCGGCGCCTCAACGCGTTTCCCCGCCCCTTCTGGCGGCTTTCAGAAGGGGCGGGGAAACGCGTTGAGGCGCCGAATGCTTGAATCTGAACTGTTTGACAGTTGACGAAGTAGAGAGGTGTGATTGTAATCTCGCGGCAGTAGATCGGGTGGTGACGTCACACGCCGAGTCTTGCAAGGATACAGCCGTGAGAGAAGCACCAGAATACTCTTCATGTTTGATGCTATGTGCTTGACTTATTTGGAAATTTTGTGAGTAGATTTTAATTGCGTGTTAATAAAAAGTGTTGTTGGATCTCACACTATTGCAGTTCCCTTTTCTTTTTGCGCTCCAGATCTTTTCTACTTTGGATTATTCTTCTCGGCTGCAGGACAAACAGCCAACCCCCTGTGAGCAGCAGTTTGAAAGGTGACTGAAACAAAGTGTGTAACGCTGGAGGACATTTGCTACACTTTCTAAAAGCAAAGCTTATGGACATTACAGACATTTATATCAGTAAAAACATTGATCATTTGATTAGTTCATAAGTGTGTAGTACTATTACTAAGATTACCGGAAATTTATTGATCCCTCTTTTTTTTTACTATTCATAATTTGGTTGAGACAAGCGCTTCTAGTTTCATATATCTAAAGAATGACTAATGTTATTATTTTTCATCCAGTTCACTGATTCAGCTGGGAGTCCCTGGTGGACTTCATTACATAACAACCCTCTTGCTGGACCTTTCCCTTGTCTTCCCTTTCCCCTTCCCTTTCCCACTGAGTCCGCTAACAGTTTTCTTACAGGTTCTTTCCTGGTTGTTTGGTGTTATCATTTTGTTATGTTCTCAATCCCGGATGTTGGGGTACAAATAATGATGTTTGTATATTCAGTTCTACAGTTCTATGTTTTTGTTGGCAATGTTTATTGTTTTCTTCTCGGCAGGTCAAGGTTTTCTAGGTCGCTGGTCTCCAGGTACCGTATGTATCAGAATATGTTCAGGGTTCAATCCTTATCTTGTTTATGGTATACAGGTTTACATCTCTTGGTAGTGAGAGGTGCACAATGGTTATTTAAAGAAATGTATAGCAATGTACACTTGTTGAAAGCAGATATTAACCGTTACACCCATGTCACTTAAGGTGCTTACGCATAATGTTAAAGGTCTTCATTCCAATGTAAAAAGGCGCAAAGCCATCAGCATGTATAAATCCCTAGGGGCACACATTATTTGTATGCAAGAGACACATTTTACCAAGACAGTAACCCCTAAATATTGGGACAGAGCGTATTCATTGCAGTATCATGCCACTTGTAGTAAGAAACAGTGTGGTGTCTCGATACTTATGCACAGTAGTATAAATTTTCAGGAAGAGGAGTCATTTATAGATACACAGGGTAGATACATCATCCTTAGAGGTAAAATCCACGACACCCCAGTTGTAATAGGTAACATCTATGCTCCTAATGAGTCTCAAGCCCCCTTTTTAGCTAAAATCAGCAAATTGCTAACGTACTGGAAACAGTATAGGCTAATCATTGGGGGAGATTTTAACACGGTGGTAGATCCTGAAATGGACAGATCGGGGACGAGATCAGCATCTCAGTCACAGAAACTCAGAAAAGTACTATATGACTTTTTGTTAGATCACAACCTGTTAGATAGCTGGAGAGTCCAGAATGGAAACACTAGGGACTATACCTTTTATTCCACAGCCCATGAGGTTTATTCGCGAATTGATCATATTCTTGTGAGTCAAATCTTGACACCAGTAGCGGTCGCCTTCTGATCTCTCCTCTTACAGGAATAGATAACAAAGAAGTTGATTGTCTGAAATCGTTAGTTGCTTGTAAGTAGAACTTTAAAGCACGAACCACATCAAGATTGTGTAACAGACGTTCCTTCTTCGACGAAGGATTAGGACACAGAGAAGGAACAACAATTTCCTGGTTAATATTCCTATTAGACACAACCTTAGGAAGAAAACCGGGTTTGGTACGTAAAACTACCTTATCTGCATGGAACACCAGGTAAGGTGAATCACACTGTAAAGCAGATAACTCTGAAACTCTTCGAGCAGAAGAGAAAGCTACCAAAAACAAAACTTTCCAAGATAAAAGCTTAATATCTATGGAATGTAAAGGTTCAAACGGAACCCCTTGCAAAACTGAAAGAACTAAATTCAGACTCCATGGCGGAGCCATAGGTCTATAAACAGGCTTGATTCTGACTAAAGCCTGACTAAACGTTTGAACGTCTGGTACCGCTGCCAGACGTTTGTGAAAAATAGACAAAGCAGATATCTGTCACTTTAAGGAACTAGCTGATAATCCTTTCTCCAATCCATCTTGGAGAAAGGACAAAATCCTGGGAATCCTAATCTTACTCCATGAGTAACCCTTGGATTCGCACCAAAAAAGATGTTTTCGCCAAATCTTATGGTAGATTTTCCTGGTAACAGGCTTTCTAGCCTGAATCAGGGTATCAATAACCGACTCAGAGAAACCACACTTTGATAAAATAAGGCGTTCAATCTCCAAGCAGTCAGATGCAGAGAAATTAGATTTGGATGTTTGAAGGGACCCTGTATCAGAAGGTCCTGCCTCATTGGCAGTGTCCATGGTGGCACAGATGACATGTCCACTAGGTCTGCATACCAAGTCCTACGTGGCCACGCAGGCGCTATTAGAATCACTGAAGCCCTCTCCTGCTTGATTCTGGCAACCAGACGAGGGAGGAGAGGAAACGGTGGAAAAACATAGGCCAGACTGAAGGACCAAGGCGCTGCTAGAGCATCAATCAGCACCGCCTGGGGATCCCGGGACCTGGACCCGTAAAGAGGAAGCTTGGTGTTCTGACGGGACGCCATCAGATCCAATTCTTGAATGCCCCATAGCCGAGTCAGCTGGGCAAATACCTCCGGGTGGAGTTCCCACTCCCCCGGGTGAAAAGTCTGACAACTTAGAAAAACATAATTTATGTAAGAACTTACCTGATAAATTCATTTCTTTCATATTAGCAAGAGTCCATGAGCTAGTGACGTATGGGATATACATTCCTACCAGGAGGGGCAAAGTTTCCCAAACCTTAAAATGCCTATAAATACACCCCTCACCACACCCACAATTCAGTTTAACGAATAGCCAAGAAGTGGGGTGATAAAAAAGTGCGAAAGCATATAAAATAAGGAATTGGAATAATTGTGCTTTATAAAAAAATCATAACCACCACAAAAAGGGTGGGCCTCATGGACTCTTGCTAATATGAAAGAAATGAATTTATCAGGTAAGTTCTTACATAAATTATGTTTTCTTTCATGTAATTAGCAAGAGTCCATGAGCTAGTGACGTATGGGATAATGATAACCCAAGATGTGGATCTTTCCACACAAGAGTCACTAGAGAGGGAGGGATAAAATAAAGACAGCCAATTCCTGCTGAAAATAATCCACACCCAAAATAAAGTTTAATAAAAAACATAAGCAGAAGATTCAGACTGAAACCGCTGCCTGAAGTACTTTTCTACCAAAAATTGCTTCAGAAGAAGAAAATACATCAAAAAGGTAGAATTGAAAAAGTATGCAAAGAGGACCAAGTTGCTGCTTTGCAAATCTGATCAACCGAAGCTTCATTCCTAAACGCCCAGGAAGTAGAAACTGACCTGGTAGAATGAGCTGTAATCCTCTGAGGCAGAGTTTTACCCGACTCAACATAGGCAAGATGAATTAAAGATTTCAACCAAGATGCCAAAGAAATGGCAGAAGCTTTCTGGCCTTTTCTAGAACCGGAAAAGATAACAAATAGACTAGAAGTCTTTCGGAAAGACGTAGTAGCTTCAACATAATATTTCAAAGCTCTAACAACATGCAAAGAATACAATGCTTTCTCCTTAGAATTCTTAAGATTAGGACATAATGAAGGAACCACAATTTCTCTACTAATGTTGTTGGAAATCACAACTTTAGGTAAAAATTCAAAAGAAGTTCGCAACACCGCCTTATCCTGATGAAAAATCAGAAAAGGAGACTCACAAGAAAAGAGCAGATAATTCAGAAACTCTTCTGGCAGAAGAGATGGCCAAAAGGAACAAAACTTCCCAAGAAAGTAATTTAATGACCAATGAATGCATAGGTTCAAAGGGAGGAGCTTGAAGAGCTCCCAGAACCAAAATCAAACTCCAAGGAGGAGAAATTGACTTAATGACAGGTTTTATACGAACCAAAGCTTGTACAAAACAATGAATATCAGGAAGAATAGCAATCTTTCTGTGAAAAAGAACAGAAAGAGCAGAGATTTGTCCTTTCAAGGAACTTGCAGACAAACCCTTATCTAAACCATCCTGAAGAAACTGAAAAAAATTCTCGGCATTCTAAAAGAATGCCAAGAAAAATGATGAGAAAGACACCAAAAAATATAAGTCTTCCAGACTCTATAATATATCTCTCTAGATACAGATTTACGAGCCTGTAACATAGTATTAATCACAGAGTCAGAGAAATCTCTTTGACCAAGAATCAAGCGTTCAATCTCCATACCTATAAATTTAAGGATTTCAGATCCTGATGGAAAAAAGGACCTTGCGACAGAAAGTCTGGTCTAACGGAAGAGTCCATGGTTGGCAAGAGACCATCCGGACAAGATCCGCATACCAAACCTGTGAGGCCATGCTGGAGCTACCAGCAGAACAAACGAGCATTCCTTCAGTATCTTGGAGATTACTCTTGGAAGAAGAACTAGAGGCGGAAAGATATAGGCAGGATGATACTTCCAAGGAAGTGAAAATGCATCCACTGCCTCCGCCTGAGGATCCCGGGATCTGGACAGATATCTGGGAAGTTTCTTGTTTAGATGAGACGCCATCAGATCTATTTCTGGAAGTTCCCACATTTGAACAATCTGAAGAAATACCTCTGGGTGAAGAGACCATTCGCCCGGATGGAACATTTGGCGGCTGAGATAATCCGCTTCCCAATTGTCTACACCTGGGATATAAACCGCAGAGATTAGACAGGAGCTGGATTCCGCCCAAACCAAAAAAATTCGAGATACTTCTTTCATAGCCAGAGGACTGTGAGTCCCTCCTTGATGATTGATGTATGCCACAGTTGTGACATTGTCTGTCTGAAAACAAATGAACGATTCTCTACAGAAGAGGCCAAAACTGAAGAGCTCTGAAAATTGCACGGAGTTCCAAAATATTGATCGGTAATCTCACCTCCTGAGATTCCCAAACTCCTTGTGCCGTCAGAGATCCCCACACAGCTCCCCAACCTGTGAGACTTGTATCTGTTGAAATTACAGTCCAGGTCGGAAGCACAAAAAGAAGCCCCCTAAATTAAACGATGGTGATCTGTCCACCACGTTAGAGAGTGTCGAACAATCGGTTTTTAAAGATATAAATTGAGATATCTTTGTGTAATCCTTGCACCATTGATTCAGCATACAGAGCTGAAGAGGTCGCATGTGAAAACGAGCAAAGGGGATCGCGTCCGATGCAGCAGTCATAAGACCTAGAATTTCCATGCATAAGGTTACCGAAGGGAATGATTGTGACTGAAGGTTTCGACAAGTTGAAATCAATTTTAGACGTCTTTTGTCTGTTAAAGACAGAGTCATGGACACTGAATCTATCTGGAAACCCAGAAAGGTTACCCTTGACTGAGGAATCAATGAACTTTTTGGTAAATTGATCCTCCAACCATGATCTTGAAGAAACAACACAAATCGATTCGCATGAGATTCTTCGAATGAGAAGACTGAGCAAATACCAAGATAATCGTCCAAATAAGGAAATACCAAAACCCCGTTCTCTGAATACAGAAAGAAGGGCACCGAGAATCTTTGAAAAAAATTCTTGGAACTGAGGCTAGGCCAAACGGTAGAGCCACAAAACTGGTAATGCTTGTCTAAAAAGAGAATCTCAGACACTAAAAATGATCTGGATGAATCGGAATATGCAGATACACATCCTGTAAATCTATTGTAGACATATAATGCCCTTACTAAACAAAAGGCAGAATAGTCCTACAGTAACCATCTTGAATGTTGGTATCCTTACATAACGATTCAATATTGATAGATCCGGAACTGGTCTGAAGGAATTGACCTTCTTTGGTACAATGAAGAGATAAAATAAAACCCTAGTCCCTGTTCCAGAACTGGAACTGGCATAATTACTCCAGCCAACTCTAGATCTGAAACACATTTCAGAAATGCTGAGCCTTGCTGTGTTAACTGGGACACGGGAAAGAAAAAAAAATCTCTTAGCAGGAGGCCTTAACTTGAAGCCAATTCTGTACCTTTCTGAAACAATGTTCTGAAACCAGAGATTGAGAACGGAATTGATTCAAATTCCTTTGAAGAAAACGTAATCTGCCCCATACCAGCTGAACTGGAAAAAAGGGCCGCACCTTCATGGGTACTTAGGAGCTGACTATAGGTTACTATAAGGCTTGGATATATTCCAAACTGGAAAAAGTTTCCAAACTGATACCGCTCCTGAGGATGAAGGATCAGGCTTTTGTTCCTTATTATGAAAAAAAGAACGAAAAAATGATTATTACCCTGGACAGAAAGGGAAAACAAAGTTGACTTAGAAGACATATCAGCATTCCAAGTTTAATCCATAAAGCTTTTCTAGCTAAAATAGCTAGAGACATATACCTGACATCAAACACTAATGATATCAAAAGATGGTATCACCAATAAAATTATTAGCATGATATAGAATAATAATAATGCTATAAAATTATGATCTGTTACTTGTTGTGCTAAAACTTCTAACCAAAAAGTTGAAGCTGCAGCAACATCCGGTAAAAATATAGCAGGTCTAAGAAGATTACCTGAACATAAGTAAACTTTTCTTAGAAAGGATTCAATTTTCTTATCTAAAGGATCCTTAACTTTAGTACTATCTGCCGTAGAAATAGTAGTACATTTTAGCAGGAATAGAGACAGCCCCAAACCTTAGGGATTTTGTCCCAAGAAACTCTAATCTGTCAGAAGGCACAGGATATAATTGCTTAAACGTTTAGAAGGAGTAAAAGAATTACCCAAATTATTCCATTCCCTGGAAATTACTTCAGAAAAAACATCAGGGAGATTAAACACTTCTGGAATAACTACAGGAGATTTAAAAACCCTATTTAAACGTTTGGATTCAGTATCAAGAGGACCAGAATCCTCTATATCTAAAGCAATTAATACTTCTTTAAAATAAAGAACGAATAAATTCCATCTTGAACAAATACAAAGATTTATCAGCATCAACCTCTGAGACAGAAACCTCTGAACCAGAAGAACCATTATCAGTATCAGAATGATGATGTTCATTTAAAAATTCATCTGAAAAAAAAAGAGAAGTTTTAAAGGACTTTTAAGTAAACTACAAGGAGAAATAACAGACATAGCCTTCTAAATGGATTTAAAAAATAAAATCTCTTATGTTTATCAGGAACACTCTGAAATTTAGATGTTGACGGAACAGCAACAGGTAATATAACAGTACTAAAGGAAATTTTATCTGCATTAATAAGTTTGTCATGACATGCAATACAAACAACAGCTGGAGAAACAGATACCAAAAATTTATAGCAGATACACTTAGCTTGGTAGCTCCAGCCCCGGCAGTGATTTTCCTAAAGTATCTTCTGACTCAGTTGCAACGTGGAACATCTTGCAATATGTAATAGAAAAAACAACATATAAAGCAAAATTGAACAAAATCCTTAAATGACAGTTTCAGGAATGGGAAAAAAATGCCAGTGAACAAGCTTCTAGCAACCAGAAGCAATAAAAAATGAGACTTAAATAATGTGGAGACAAAAGCGACGCCCATATTTTTTTAGCGCCAAACAAGACGCCCACATTATTTGGCGCCTAAATGCTTTTGGCGCCAAAAATGACGTCACATCCGGAACGCCGACATTTTTGGCGCAAAATAACGTCAAAAAAATGACGCAACTTCCGGCGACACGTATGACGCCGGAAACGGAAAAGAATTTTTGCGCTAAAAAAATCTGCGCCAAGAATGACGCAATAAAATGAAGCATTTTCAGCCCCCGCGAGCCTAACAGCCCACAGGGAAAAAAAGAGTCAAATTTTTGAAAGGTAAGAAAAAATGATTAATTCAAATGCATTATCCCAAATATGAAACTGATTGTCTGAAAAATAAGGAAAGTTGAACATTCTGAGTCAAGGCAAATAAATGTTTGAATACATATATTTAGAACTTTATAAACAAAGTGCCCAACCATAGCTTAGAGTGTCACAGAAAATAAGATTTACTTACCCCAGGACACTCATCTACATGTTTGTAGAAAGCCAAACCAGTACTGAAACGAGAATCAGCAGAGGTAATGGTATATATAAGAGTATATCGTCGATCTGAAAAGGGAGGTAAGAGATGAATCGCTACGACCGATAACAGAGAACCTATGAAATAGACCCCGTAGAAGGAGATCACTGCATTCAAATAGGCAATACTCTCCTCACATCCCTCTGACATTCACTGCACGCTGAGAGGAAAACCGGGCTCCAACTTGCTGCGGAGCGCATATCAACGTAGAATCTAGCACAAACTTACTTCACCACCTCCATCGGAGGCAAAGTTTGTAAAACTGAATTGTGGGTGTGGTGAGGGGTGTATTTATAGGCATTTTAAGGTTTGGGAAACTTTGCCCCTCCTGGTAGGAATGTATATCCCATACGTCACTAGCTCATGGACTCTTGCTAATTACATGAAAGAAATCCGCCTCCCAGTTGTCTACTCCTGGGATGTGAATTGCCGAGAGGTGGCAAGAGTGATCCTCCGTCCACCTGATTATTTTGGTTACTTCCATCATTGCTAAGGAACTCTTTGTTCCCCCTTGATGATTGACATAAGCTACAGTCGTGATGTTGTCCGACTGAAATCTGATGAATTTGGCCGCAGCTAGCCGAGGCCATGCCTGAAGCGCGTTGAATATCGCCCTCAGTTCCAGAATGTTTATCGGGAGAAGAGCTTCTTCCCGAGACCATAAGCCCTGAGCCTTCAGGGAGTCCCAGACTGCACCCCAGCCCAACAGACTGGCGTCGGTCGTTACGATGATCCACTCTGGTCTGCGGAAACACATTCCCTGAGACAGGTGATCCAGAGACAACCACCAGAGAAGAGAATCTCTGGTCCCCTGGCCCAACTGTATTTGAGGAGACAAATCTGCGTAATCCCCATTCCACTGTCTGAGCATGCATAGTTGCAGTGGTCTGAGATGTATCCATGCAAAAGGGACTATGTCCATTGCCGCTACCATTAATCCGATTGTCTCCATGCACTGAGCTACAGATGGCAGAGGAATGGAATGAAGAGCTCGGCAAGTAGTTAAGAGTTTTAACTTTCTGACCTCCGTCAGAAATATTTTCATTACTACCGAGTCTATTAGTGTTCCTAGGAAGGGAACTCTTGTGAGGGGGGAGAGAGAACTCTTTTTGATGTTCACCTTCCACCTGTGAGACCTCAGAAAGGCCACTACAATTTCCGTGTGAGACTTGGCTCTTTGGAAAGTCGACGCCTAAATTAAGATGTCGTCTAGATAAGGCGCCACTGTTATGCCCCGCGGTCTTAGCACCGCCAGGAGGGACCCTAGCACCTTTGTGAAAATTCTGGGAGCAGTGGCCAACCCGAAAGGGAGAGCCACAAACTTATAATGCTTGTCCAGAAAGGCGAACCTGAGAAACTGGTAATGATCTTTGTGGATAGGAATGTGTAGATACGCATCCTTTAGATCCACGGAAGTCATATATTGACCCTCCTGGATCATTGGTAAGATTGTCCGAATGGTCTCCATCTTTAATGATGGGACTCTGAGGAATTTGTTTAGATTTTTGAGATCCAGGATTGGTCTGAAAGTTCCTTCTTTTTTGGGAACCACAAACAGGTTTGAGTAAAACCCCAGCCCTTGTTTCGCAATTGGAACTGGGTGGATCACTCCCATTGTATGTAGGTCTTCTACACAGCGTAAGAACGCCTCTTTCTTTGTTGTGTCTGTAGACAGACGAGAAATATGGAACCTTCCCTTTGGAGGGGATTCCTTGAATTCTAGAAGATATCCCTGGGAAATAATCTCTAAGGCCCAGGGATCGTGTACGTCTCTTGCCCAGGCCTGAGCGAAGAGAGAGAGTCTGCCCCTACTAGATCCGGTCCCGGATCTGGGGCAACCCCATCATGCTGTCTTGGAGGCAGCTGCAGGCATCTTGGCCTGTTTACCCTTGTTCCAGCCCTGGTAAGGTTTCCAGGCTGCCCTGGGTTGTGAAGTGTTACCCTCTTGCTTTGCAGCAGGGGAGGATGAAGCGAGACCGCTCCTGAAATTCCGAAAGGAACGAAAATTATTTTGTTTGTTCTTCGTATTGAAGGACTTGTCCTGGGGGAGAGCATGGCCTTTTCCCCCAGTGAAAAAGGGTTGTACACAATACTGTAGTCTATGTACTGTGATATATTCTCTTTAAGGCTACCTTGCCACAAAAGTATGGGTCTTCCCGGAGGGGGATTTTTGTTCTTGTACAATGCCTTGGATAAAATATAGTCTAGTTCTAATTGGTACTCTACTGTAGGGTCACTGTTAATTAGCAAATAGTGTGTACAATCTGAAACCTGTCAAATACATTCCTTGAATAAACTACATTGCCTCCCTTGTCTGATGGCTTGATAGTTATTTTGCTGTCTTTCATTAGATCATTTAAAGCCCATCTTTGTTTAGTAGTTAGATTATCCTTATAGCCAGTATGTATGTCCAGTTTGGCTACATAATTTTCAACTAATTTGACAAAGCTATTTACTGATCCTGCCATAGACAAGGGAGGCATGTGTTTGTTGCGTGTTATACATGACTCGGCGTGGGCCATCCGAGTAAAACGTAAGTCTTTTAATAACATCTTTGGCCATTGGAACGATAATGCAGTCCGGTATGCAGGGAAACACAGATATGGGGTCTGGAGGAATAAGAAGTGATGAAACGGTAATCAGCAGTTTACCGATATACAGATCATCAGGAGGTAGTGAGACTTAGAGTGGTCCCTTAGGCAAGAGTATATCTCTCAGTAGGAGTACCCCTAAGGCTGGAATAATTGATACACATTAATCTTGCTATATATATATTGCCTGTTTCACTACCGTACATTGCTGGATTGCATCTCTGCTCTGAATGCTATGCTTGCTATTAACCTGTATGAATTGGATGCCCTTTTGCACCTGCCACTTCTTATTGCTATAGGTTAGCGGACCGTATGACTCTGAGCAATACTAACGCTCAATACCTCTTGGGGTCACATTTTCGTCATCACAGCAAAGACCTGCTCAATACCATATGAACTGCCTTCCCTTGATGTCTATGCTATACACGCTGGTTTTGAGGAGAAGTGCTTTACTAATAGTGTGATTCTACGGACTTAATTCCAATGTCTGTTTACCATTGATTCACCTATTATTATGCAATATGATGTATTAACTTTATGATTAGATGTGCACTTAAAGAACGTATAGTCATATGGCTATATTTCTCATGTTAAGTGTATCCAGTCCACGGATCATCCATTACTTGTGGAATATTCTCCTTCCCAACAGGAAGTTGCAAGAGGATCACCCACAGCAGAGCTGCTATATAGCTCCTCCCCTCACTGCCATATCCAGTCATTCTCTTGCAACTCTCAACTAAGATGGAGGTCGTAAGAGGACTGTGGTGTTTTATACTTAGTTTATTTCTTCAATCAAAAGTTTGTTATTTTTAAATGGTACCGGAGTGTACTGTTTATCTCAGGCAGTATTTAGAAGAAGAATCTGCCTGCGTTTTCTATGATCTTAGCAGAAGTAACTAAGATCCTTTGCTGTTCTCACATATTCTGAGGAGTGAGGTAACTTCAGAGGGGGAATAGCGTGCAGGTTCTCCTGCAATAAGGTATGTGCAGTTAAATTATTTTTCTAGGGATGGAATTTGCTAGAAAATGCTGCTGATACCGAAGTAATGTAAGTAAAGCCTTAAATGCAGTGATAGCGACTGGTATCAGGCTTATTAATAGAGATACATACTCTTATAAAAGTGTATTTTAAAATGTTTGCTGGCATGTTTAATTGTTTTTTACATATGTTTGGTGATAAAACTTCTTGGGGCCTAGTTTTTTCCACATGGCTGGCTTGAATTTTGCCTAGAAACAGTTCCCTGAGGCTTCCCACTGTTGTAATATGAGTGGGAGGGGCCTATTTTGGCGTTTTTTTGCACAGCAAAAATTACAGACACAGACATCCAGCTTCTTCCTGCATGATCCAGGACTTCTCTGAAGGGCTCAAAAGGCTTCAAAAGTCGTATTGAGGGAGGTAAAAAGCCACAGTAGAGCTGTGGCAGTTGTTGTGACTGTTTAAAAAACGTTTTTGTCATTTGTTATTCCGTTTTTGGTATTAAGGGGTTAATCATCCATTTGCAAGTGGGTGCAATGCTCTGCTAACTTATTACATACACTGTAAAAATTTCGCTAGTGTAACTGCATTATTTCACTGTTATTTCAAAATTTGGGAAAATTTTTGTTTCTTAAAGGCGCAGTAACGTTTTTTATATTGCTTGTAAACTTGTTTTTAAACATGTCTGACACAGAGGAACCTACTTGTTCATTATGTTTGAAAGCCATGGTGGAGCCCCATAGGAGAATGTGTACTAAATGTATTGATTTCACCTTAAACAGTAAAGATCAGTCTTTATCTAAAAAAGAATTATCACCAGAGGGTTCTGTCGAGGGGGAAGTTATGCCGACTAACTCTCCCCACGTGTCAGACCCTTCGCCTCCCGCTCAGGGGACGCACGCTAATATGGCGCCAATTACATCAGGGACGCCCATAGCGATTACCTTGCAGGACATGGCTGCAATCATGAATAATAACCTGTCAGAGGTATTATCTAGATTGCCTGAATTAAGAGGCAAGCGCGATAGCTCTGGGGTTAGGAGAGATACAGAGCGCGCAAATGCTGTAAGAGCCATGTCTGATACTGCGTCTCAATATGCAGAACATGAGGACGGAGAGCTTCAGTCTGTGGGTGACATCTGAGACTCGGGGAAACCTGATTCAGAGATTTCTAATTTTAAATTTAAGCTTGAGAACCTCCGTGTATTGCTTGGGGAGGTATTAGCTGCTCTGAATGACTGTAACACAGTTGCAATTCCAGAGAAATTGTGTAGGCTGGATAGATACTATGCGGTGCCGGTGTGTACTGACGTTTTTCCTATACCTAAAAGGCTTACAGAAATTATTAGCAAGGAGTGGGATAGACCCGGTGTGCCCTTTTCCCCACCTCCTATATTTAGAAAAATGTTTCCAATAGACGCCACTACACGGGACTTATGGCAGACGGTCCCTAAGGTGGAGGGAGCAGTTTCTACTTTAGCAAAGCGTACCACTATCCCGGTTGAGGACAGTTGTGCTTTTTCAGATCCAATGGATAAAAAATTGGAGGGTTACCTTAAGAAAATGTTTATTCAACAAGGTTTTATTTTACAGCCCCTTGCATGCATTGCGCCTGTCACTGCTGCGGCGGCGGCATTCTGGTTTGAGGCCCTGGAAGAGGCCATCCAGACAGCTCCATTGAATGAAATTATTGACAAGCTTGGAACGCTTAAAGCTAGCTAACTAATTTGTTTCTGATGCCATTGTTCATTTGACTAAACTAACGGCTAAGAATTCCGGATTCGCCATCCAGGCGCGTAGGGCGCTATGGCTTAAATCCTGGTCAGCTGACGTGACTTCAAAGTCTAAATTACTCAACATTCCTTTCAAGGGGCAGACCTTATTCGGGCCTGGCTTGAAGGAAATTATTGCTGACATTACTGGAGGCAAGGGTCATACCCTTCCTCAGGACAGGGCCAAATCAAATGCCAAACAGTCTAATTTTCGAGCCTTTCGAAATTTCAAGGCAGGAGCAGCATCAACTTCCTCCGCTTCAAAACAAGAGGGAACTGTTGCTCATTACAGACAGGCCTGGAAACCTAACCAGTCCTGGAACAAGGGCAAGCAGGCCAGGAAGCCTGCTGCTGCCCCCAAGACAGCATGAAGGAACGGCCCCCTATCCGGAAACGGATCTAGTGGGGGGCAGACTTTCTCTCTTCGCCCAGGCGTGGGCAAGAGATGTTCAGGATCCCTGGGCGTTGGAGATCATATCTCAGGGATATCTTCTGGACTTCAAAGCTTCTCCTCCACAAGGGAGATTTCATCTTTCAAGGTTATCATCAAACCAGATAAAGAAAGAGGCATTCCTAAGCTGTGTGCAAGACCTCCTAGTAATGGGAGTGATCCATCCAGTTCCGCGGACGGAACAAGGACAGGGATTTTATTCAAATCTGTTTGTGGTTCCCAAGAAAGAGGGAATCTTCAGACCAATCTTGGATCTAAAGATCTTAAACAAATTCCTCAGAGTTCCATCATTCAAAATGGAAACTATTCGGACAATCCTACCCATGATCCAAGAGGGTCAGTACATGACCACAGTGGACTTAAAGGATGCCTACCTTCACATACCGATTCACAAAGATCATCATCGGTTCCTAAGGTTTGCCTTTCTAGACAGGCATTACCAATTTGTAGCTCTTCCCTTCGGGTTGGCCACTGCCCCGAGAATTTTTACAAAGGTTCTGGGCTCACTTCTGGCGGTTCTAAGACCGCAAGGCATAGCGGTGGCTCCGTATCTAGACGACATCCTGATACAGGCATCAAGCTTTCAAATTGCCAAGTCTCATACAGAGATAGTTCTGGCATTTCTGAGGTCGCATGGGTGGAAAGTGAACGTGAAAAAGAGTTCTCTATCACCACTCACAAGAGTCTCCTTCCTAGGGACTCTTATAGATTCTGTAGAGATGAAAATTTACCTGACGTAGTCCAGGTTATCAAAACTTCTAAATGCTTGCCGTGTCCTTCATTCCATTCCACGCCCGTCAGTGGCTCAGTGCATGGAAGTAATCGGCTTAATGGTAGCGGCAATGGACATAGTGCCATTTGCGCGCCTGCATCTCAGACCGCTGCAATTATGCATGCTAAGTCAGTGGAATGGGGATTACTCAGATTTGTCCCTTCTACTAAATCTGGAACAAGAGACCAGAGATTCTCTTCTCTGGTGGCTTTCTCGGGTCCATCTGTCCAAGGGTATGACCTTTCGCAGGCCAGATTGGACGATTGTAACAACAGATGCCAGCCTTCTAGGTTGGGGCGCAGTCTGGAACTCCCTGAAGGCTCAGGGATCGTGGACTCAGGAGGAGAAACTCCTCCCAATAAATATTCTGGAGTTAAGAGCAATATTCAATGCTCTTCTAGCTTGGCCTCAGTTAGCAAAACTGAGGTTCATCAGATTTCAGTCGGACAACATCACGACTGTGGCTTACATCAACCATCAAGGGGGAACCAGGAGTTCCCTAGCGATGTTAGAAGTCTCAAAGATAATTCGCTGGGCAGAGTCTCACTCTTGCCACCTGTCAGCGATCCACATCCCAGGCGTAGAGAACCGGGAGGCGGATTTTCTAAGTCGTCAGACTTTTCATCCGGGGGAGTGGGAACTTCATCCGGAGGTGTTTGCTCAACTGGTCCATCGTTGGGGCAAACCAGAACTGGATCTCATGGCGTCTCGCCAGAACGCCAAGCTTCCTTGTTACGGATCCAGGTCCAGGGACCCGAGAGCAACGCTGATAGATGCTCTAGCAGCTCCTTGGTACTTCAACCTGGCCTATGTGTTTCCACCGTTTCCTCTGCTCCCTCGACTGATTGCCAAAATCAAACAGGAGAGAGCATCGGTGATTCTGATAGCGCCTGCGTGGCCACGCAGGACCTGGTATGCAGACCTAGTGGACATGTCATCTCTTCCACCATGGACTCTGCCTCTGAGGCAGGACCTTCTAATACAAGGTCCTTTCAATCATCCAAATCTACTTTCTCTGAGACTGACTGCATGGAGATTGAACGCTTGATTCTATCAAGGCGTGGCTTCTCCGAGTCAGTCATTGATACCTTAATACAGGCTCGGAAGCCTGTCACCGGGAAAATCTACCATAAGATATGGCGTAAATATCTTTATTGGTGTGAATCCAAGAGTTACTCATGGAGTAAGGTTAGGATTCCTAGGATATTGTCCTTTCTCCAAGAGGGTTTGGACAAAGGCTTATCAGCTAGTTCTTTAAAAGGACAGATCTCTGCTCTGTCTATTCTTTTGCACAAGCGTCTGCAAGAAGTTCCAGACGTCCAGGCATTTTGTCAGGCTTTGGTTAGGATTAAGCCTGTGTTTAAAACTGTTGCTCCCCCGTGGAGCTTAAACTTGGTTCTTAAAGATCTTCAGGGAGTTCCGTTTGAACCCCTTCATTCCATTGATATTAAACTTTTATCTTGGAAAGTTCTGTTTTTGATGGCTATTTCCTCGGCTCGAAGAGTCTCTGAGTTATCTGCCTTACATTGTGATTCTCCTTATCTGATTTTTCATTCAGACAAGGTAGTTCTGCGTACCAAACCTGGGTTTTTACCTAAGGTGGTTTCTAACAGGAATATCAATCAAGAGATTGTTGTTCCATCATTGTGTCCTAATCCTTCTTCAAAGAAGGAACGTCTTTTGCATAATCTGGACGTAGTCCGTGCCTTGAAGTTTTACTTACAGGCTACTAAAGATTTTCGTCAAACATCTGCCCTGTTGTTTGTTTACTCTGGACAGAGTAGAGGTCAAAAAGCTTCGGCAACCTCTCTCTCCTTTTGGCTTCAGAACATAATACGCTTAGCCTATGAGACTGCTGGACAGCAGCCCCCTGAAAGGATTACAGCTCATTCTACTAGAGCTGTGGCTTCCACCTGGGCCTTTAAAAATGAGGCCTCTGTTGAACAGATTTGCAAGGCTGCGACCTGGTCTTCGCTTCACACCTTTTCAAAATTTTACAAATTTGACACTTTTGCTTCTTCGGAGGCTGTTTTTGGGAGAAAGGTTCTACAGGCAGTGGTTCCTTCCGTTTAAGTTCCTGCCTTGTCCCTCCCATCATCCGTGTACTTTAGCTTTGGTATTTGTATCCCATAAGTAATGGATGATCCGTGGACTGGATACACTTAACAAGAGAAAACATAATTTATGCTTACCTGATAAATTTATTTCTCTTGTAGTGTATCCAGTCCACGGCCCGCCCTGTCCTTTTAAGGCAGGTCTAAATTTTAATTAAACTACAGTCACCACTGCAACCTATGGTTTCTCCTTTCTCGGCTTGTTTCGGTCGAATGACTGGATATGGCAGTGAGGGGAGGAGCTATATAGCAGCTCTGCTGTGGGTGATCCTCTTGCAACTTCCTGTTGGGAAGGAGAATATCCCACAAGTAATGGATGATCCGTGGACTGGATACACTACAAGAGAAATAAATGTATCAGGTAAGCATAGATTATGTTTTTGTATTTGATGTTGTCTATACTTTATACTCTAGCCGCATAGACGTCTATTTATCTAAGGTCTCTAATCACCATAGGTATCCTAATATATTTAAGGTGTGTTACATAGTGTACGTTTTTTAAGATATTAGTAATAAATAAAGATGTGTATTTTTTCAACTTTATGCATTCCTTGCCCTTGACTTATGCAGACTCGGACCACCTACAACATGTTGAATTCCTGTAGACTATATATATTCCCGTTTTTGCATGGAAAGTGCTGGCCAGAGTTTCCTTAGACTTCTTTTTTCAGTCTTTTTCTATGTGTGTATGTATGTGTGTGTAGGTAAGTATGTAGATGTGTGTGTGTGTGTGTATATGTGTGTATGTATGTGTGTGTAGGTAAGTATGTAGATGTGTGTGTGTGTGTGTGTGTATATGTATATGTGGACGTGTGTGTGTGTGTATATATATGTGTGTGTGTATATATGTATATGTGGAAGTGTGTGTATGTATATGTGTGTGTGTGTATATATGTGTGTGTGTACGTGTGTGTATGTATATGTGTGTGTGTGTATATATATATGTGTGTGTGTATATATGTATATGTGTACGTGTGTGTGTGTATGTATATGTGTGTGTGTGTGTGTGTATGTATATATGTGTGTGTGTATGTATGTATGTACAGCTAGGCCTACCTGTCTGTATAAAAATTGCACTTGAAGGGAATTAATGAAGCTATATACAGTCTGCTAATAATACAAATTTGAAAAGAAGAGAGTTAGAGCAGGGGGTGGGCTGTTAGGCTATGTGACTTTACCTGCCACGGCACGTTCCCGCACCACTTCTTTCCATCACTCTTTCCCTTCACACAACGATAAAAAAGCCTGGGGAGGAAACATGCACATTAATGCAAGTAACAGATCACACACATAGCGTATTTAGTGTGCAGCGACATATCAGCACCTGTATTACTGGTTACACACGCACAGAGACAGGACACATCAGCACCTGTATCACTGGTTACACACGCACAGAGACAGGACACATCAGCACCTGTATCCCTGGTTACACACGCGCAGGGACAGGACACATCAGCACCTGTATCACTGGTTACACACGCGCAGGGACAGGACACATCAGCACCTGTATCACTGGTTACACACGTGCAGGGACAGGACACATCAGCACCTGTATCACTAGTTACACCCGCGCAGGGACAGGACACATCAGCACCTGTATCACTGGTTACACACGCGCAGAGACCGGACACATCAGCACCTGTATCACTGGTTACTCACGCACAGAGACAGGACACATCAGCACCTGTATCACTGGTTACACACGCGCAGGGACAGGACACATCAGCACATGTATCACTGGTTACACACGCCCAGAGACAGGACACATCAGCACCTGTATCACTGGTTACACACGCACAGGGACAGGACACATCAGCACCTGTATCACTGGTTACACACGCACAGGGACAGGACACATCAGCACCTGTATCACTGGTTACACACGCACACAGACAGGACACATCAGCACCTGTATCACTGGTTACACACGCACAGAGACAAGACACATCAGCACCTGTATCACTGGTTACACACGCACAGAGACCGGACACATCAGCACCTGTATCACTGGTTACACACGCACAGAGACCGGACACATCAGCACCTGTATCACTGGTTAAACACGCGCAGGAGCAGGACACATCAGCACCTGTATCACTGGTTACACACGCGCAGGGACAGGACACATCAGCACCTGTATCACTGGTTACCCACGCACAGAGACAGGACACATCAGCACCTGTATCACTGGTTACACACGCACAGAGACAGGACACATCAGCACCTGTATCACTGGTTACACACGCGCAGGGACAGGACACATCAGCACCTGTATCACTGGATACACACGCACAGAGACAGGACATATCAGCACCTGTATCACTGGTTACACACGCGCAGAGACAGGACACATCAGCACCTGTATCACTGGTTACACAAGCGCAGAGACAGGACACATCAGCACCTGTATCACTGGTTACACACGCGCAGGGACAGGACACGTCAGCACCTGTATCACTGGTTACACACGCGCAGGGACAGGACACGTCAGCACCTGTATCACTGGTTACACACGCACAGAGACAGGACACATCAGCACCTGTATCACTGGTTACACACATGCAGGGACAGAACACATCAGCACCTGTATCACTGGTTACACACACGCAGGGACAGGACACATCAGCACCTGTATCACTGGTTACACACACGCAGGGACAGGACACATCAGCACCTGTATCACTGGTTACACACGCGCAGAGATAGGACACATCAGCACCTGTATCACTGGTTACACACGCACAGAGACAGGACACATCAGCACCTGTATCACTGGTTACACACGCTCAGGGACAGGACAAATCAGCACCTGTATCACTGGTTACACACGCACAGAGACAGGACACATCAGCACCTGTATCACTGGTTACACACGCACAGAGACAGGACACATCAGCACCTGTATCCCTGGTTACACACGCACAGAGACAGGACACATCAGCACCTGTATCCCTGGTTACACACGCGCAGGGACAGGACACATCAGCACCTGTATCACTGGTTACACACGCGCAGGGACAGGACACATCAGCACCTGTATCACTGGTTACACACGCGCAGGGACAGGACACATCAGCACCTGTATCACTAGTTACACCCGCGCAGGGACAGGACACATCAGCACCTGTATCACTGGTTACACACGCGCAGAGACCGGACACATCAGCACCTGTATCACTGGTTACTCACGCACAGAGACAGGACACATCAGCACCTGTATCACTGGTTACACACGCGCAGGGACAGGACACATCAGCACATGTATCACTGGTTACACACGCCCAGAGACAGGACACATCAGCACCTGTATCACTGGTTACACACGCACAGGGACAGGACACATCAGCACCTGTATCACTGGTTACACACGCACAGGGACAGGACACATCAGCACCTGTATCACTGGTTACACACGCACACAGACAGGACACATCAGCACCTGTATCACTGGTTACACACGCACAGAGACAAGACACATCAGCACCTGTATCACTGGTTACACACGCACAGAGACCGGACACATCAGCACCTGTATCACTGGTTACACACGCACAGAGACAGGACACATCAGCACCTGTATCACTGGTTAAACACGCGCAGGAGCAGGACACATCAGCACCTGTATCACTGGTTACCCACGCACAGAGACAGGACACATCAGCACCTGTATCACTGGTTACACACGCACAGGGACAGAACACATCAGCACCTGTATCACTGGTTACACACGCGCAGGGACAGGACACATCAGCACCTGTATCACTGGTTACACACACGCAGGGACAGAACACATCAGCACCTGTATCACTGGTTACACACGCGCAGAGATAGGACACATCAGCACCTGTATCACTGGTTACACACGCACAGAGACAGGACACATCAGCACCTGTATCACTGGTTACACACGCACAGAGACAGGACACATCAGCACCTGTATCACTGGTTACACACGCACAGAGACAGGACACATCAGCACCTGTATCACTGGTTACACACGCACAGAGACAGGACACATCAGCACCTGTATCACTGGTTACACACGCACAGGGACAGGACAGATTAGGACAGAGAGAAGGAACAACAATTTCCTGATTAATATTTCTGTCCGAAACAACCTTAGGAAGAAAACCAAACTTGGTACGGAGAACTGCCTTATCTGCATGAAATATGAGATAAGGAGAATCACACTGCAAAGCTGAGAGTTCAGAAACCCTCCTAGCAGAAGAAATAGCAGTAAGAAAAAAAAACTTCCAAGATAATATCTATGGAATGCATAGGCTCAAACGGAGCCTGTTGCAAAACTTTAAGAACAAGGTTAAGGCTCCAAGGAGGAGCAACTGGTTTAAATACAGGCCTGATTCTAACCAGGGCCTGACAAAAGGATTGTACATCCGGCATGTCCGCCAGACGCTTGTGTAGCAGAATGGATAGAGCAGAAATCTGACTCTTGAGGATACTGACAGATAACCCCTTCTCGAGGCCTTCCTGGAGAAAAGATAAGATCCTTGGGATCCTGACCTTACTCCAAGAAAATCCTTTAGACTCACACCAATAAAGATATTTACGCCATATCTTATGGTAAATCTTTATAGTGACAGGCTTATAAGCCTAAACCATGGTCTCAATGAACGATTCGAAAAATCCTTGCTTAGCTAAATTCAAGCATTCAATCTCCAAGCAGTCAGCTTCAGAGAAACGAGATTTGGATGAAGGAAGGGCCCCTGAAGCAGAAGGTCCTACCTCAGAGGTAGTCTCCACGGAGGTAGAGACGACATCTATTCTAGATCTGCATACCATATCCTGCGAGGCCACGCAGGAGCTATTAGAATCACTGATGCTTTCTCCTGCATGATCCGAGCGATGACCCGCGGAAGGAGAGCAAACGGAGGAAAGAGATATGCCAACCTGAAGTTCCAAGGAACTGCCAGAGCATCTATCAGAAAGGCTTGAGGATCTCTCAACCTCGAACCGTATTTTGTGAGCTTGGAGTTCTGACGACACTTCCGCAAGGAGCTCCCACTCCCTGGGATGAAAAGTCTGTCTGTTCAGGAAGTCCGCTTCAAAATTGTCCACTCCTGGAATGTGGATGGCAGATAGACAGCAATTGTGAGCCTCCGCCCACTGGAAGATCCGTGCCACCTCCTTCATGGCTAAGGAACTCCGAGTTCCCCCCCTGGTGGTTAATGTAAGCCACTGAGGTTATGCTGTCCGTCTGAAACCTGAGAAACTGGGCTAGAGCCAGCTGAGGATAAGCCATCAAGGCATTGAAGATCGCTCTCAACTCCAGAATGTTTATGGGGAGAGCAGATTCCTCCTGAGACCAAAGTCCCTGCGCCTTCAACGAATCCCAGGCTGCTCCCCAACCCAACAGGCTGGCATCCGTGGTCACAATTACCCAAGAGGGTCTCTGAAAAAACGTCCCCTGGGACAGATGTTCTTGCGACAACCACCACGGTAGGGAGTTCCTTTTTGATTGATCCAGAACTATTCTCCGAGATAGATCTGTATAGTCCCGGTTCCACTGAGCGAGCATGCATAGCTGTAGAGGTCTCAAATGGAACCGAGCAAACGCAACTATGTCCATGGAAGCCACCATCAACCCGATCACCTCCATGCATTGGGCCACTGATGGTTGTAACGCCGACTGTAGAGAGACAGGCAAGCGGACAGAATCTTGGCTCTTCTGACCCCTGTCAGAAATATTTTCATAGATAGTCTATAATGGTTCCTAAGAAGGTCACTCTTGTAGCCGGAACAAGAGAACGAAGAAATGCCTACAAAATCTTTGTATGAGATTCTGCTAGTTGCAAGGATGGCGCCTGAACTAGAATGTCGTCCAGATAAGGCGCCACTGCAATTCCCCAGGACTGAATTACCGCCAATAGAGCTCCCAGGACCTTTGAGAAAATTCTGGGAGCTGTGTTGCGAGGCCAAAAGGCAGCGCTACAAATTGGAAATGTTTGTCTAGATAGGCAAACCTCATATATTTGTGATGATCCCTGTGAATGGGAACATGCAGGTATGCATCTTTTAAATCTATGGTCGTCATGAATTGACCTTCTTGAATCAAAGGAAGAATGGAACGGATAGTCTCCATCTTGAAGGACGGCACTCTGAGGAATCTATTTAGTAGCTTTAGATCTAGAATGGGCCGAAAACTGGGCGTAACACAGAAGACATTAACTTCCTGAGTAAAAGCGTGCGCTGCGACATGAGAAAGGAGTCCCGCCCCCCGTGACGTCACAGCGTCTGTATACGGACCGCAAGGCCCCTAACAAGAAAAAATGGCACCATTCAAAATAGCAACTGCATACAAGCAGTTTAACCAACTGAGCCACCAATAAAGTTTTAAACACCTACTGAATAAACCCTTATACAGAATAGTGTATCTCTCCTTTTAACTAGGACTCTGACGGCCGTTCACACAGTGCCCTGCTGTTATGGTATAACCCGGATATCAAGGGTTAATACCTGATGAAAGATGCCCTGAATATGGGATCAGCAACACACGAACCCAGTTAATTCCCCCCAAACATGAGACCAAGCTCCATCTTGAGGGTAAAACAGAATGCATTTTATTGAGGGCTATATGCCCAGTATTTATGCAAGTCTCCCACCTGGTTGACACTCCTAGGAGACCAGATGGGGGGTTGGAAGAGATTAGATAGAGGGAAGACGCCCCCTTTTACAGGATACAATAGAATTACATTACTTAACCAGATAAACAATTTAAACACAAAAAAACAATGGAGTCCTTTTTCACACCTGGCAGTCTGAACTCTGGAGGTGATTAAACAATGTGAACGCTTATCACTGAACTTAATTACAGTAAACAATAGCTGCTGCCAGGAAACCTGTCTTTAGAAAATAATTTCTCAAAACTGAACAAAGTTAACCCTTCCAGTACTGACAGAGGGGTCTGTCACATGGCTCCCTCCTGGTGGGACACTCCGGCAGACCCGGCTTGACCGGACTAGAAGGTGGTAGGAATGTCAGTTTGCCGGGACAATCAATCTGCATTAACATTATTAGAGAGAATTCCTGTCCGTATAAATAAGGGTTCAACTTCTTCAGTGCCCAGACCAGGGCTAAACAGTCCTTCAAGTTTTTGTTTTCAGAGACGCTTCTTTCCAGTTGGAGACAAATCTCATCGGCTTCTTTATGAGTTTTTGTACCTGCTCTTTATAGGTATCCACAAGCCCTTCATACTGACGTAAGTTGCCCTTGAGTTGCTGCACCTCACTATGAGCCAGTGTCAGCTTTTTCTCCAGTGTCGCTAAATTTGTCTTTACTGTTTTATGTTCCACTCTGAAGCTGGCGTTTTCTGCGGTCTGTCTGTGCAGCTTGTCTAGCAGAGATTCCCGTTCTAAACGCGCTTTTTCCTCTGCGCTCCTCTTCTCTCCCGCTAGCACTGTTACGTGATTGTTTAACGTAACCATTTCATCCTCTACTTGACTCTTCTCCTTCATCACCGCGTTGTAACGGGACTTCCACGTATCAATAGCGGATAGAGATTTACTGAGCTCAGCGTCCTGGGGCTTAGCAGCAGGTGGGTCGGTCTCGGTGGCACGGATTTGGGCACGGGTAGTCACAGGGATAACATCGGCGGGACCCATGGGAGCATAGGCAGAAACAAGGGGGGGCCAAGTCATTTCCAAGGAGAACATCAGCTGGTAAGTCCTTCATGACCCCCACATTCACATGTCTAGAGCCCAGTCCCCAATCCAAATGTGCCCGGGCAACAGGTAGGCGGAAAACAGCGCCCCCTGCTACCCTCACAGCCAGTGTATCTCTGGTGTGCTGGTTCTCAGACACCAAGTTCTTTTGGAGCAAGGTCATGGTAGCACCAGTATCCCGTAGACCACTGACCTCCTTCCCATTCAATTTAACCAGTTGCCGGTGCTGTTGCCGGTTATCCCGGTGGGCAGCTTGCACGGGGTCTGCTTCATGTAGGATGCCCCAGCATTCTTCCTCCTCTACGCAGTGGGCAGCAGGCTGAGGGTTACGTGGGTTTTCTCCGGCGGGTCTCCTCCAGGACTGTGCTTGGTTTGCAGGGTTTAGTGGACACTCTGGTCTTTTGTGCCCTAGTTGCTTACATCCGAAGCACCGAATGGACTGAGAGAAGTCCCGTGAGTTGAACCGGGCTGGCTGAGGATAGTTCGTGGTTGGAGGTGGTGCTGTAGAGCGGTGCACCGGGGGTTGGTAACCGGTATCTGCTGGGGTGACTGTGGGTCGGTACTCCACCCTGGCAGGGGTCTTAGTGGTAGCAGTGTCCAGTTTGCGGGCATCCGTACACTCATCTGCCAGGCGAGCAGCTTCATGCAGTGTGGAGGGTTTACGGTCCCGAACCCACTCTCTAACTCCTGAGGATAACTTGTTGAAGCAATGTTCCAACAGGAATAGCTGCAGCACCTCTTCCCCGGATACGGCTTGGCACCCTGCCATCTATTGAGCTGCTGTGCGGTGCACCCTACATGCCCACTCGACATAGGAATCTCCAGCTAGTTTAACAGTGTCTCTGAACCGCCTCCTGTATGCCTCCAGTGTAACCGCATACCTGGAGAGCAGCGCCTCTTTTACAGCATTATAATCCCCGACTTCCTCATCTGGAATGGCCCGAAAAGCCTCGCTGGCCCGGCCGGATTGTTTTCCGGATAATATCGTGACCCAGTCCTCTGCGGGTACCTTGTGTAGGGCACATTGCCTCTCAAAATCCGCAAGGTACCCATCAAACTCTCCTTCTGTTTCCAGGAAGTTTTTAAAAGCTGCAAAATGTACCTCTCTTTTCCACTGGGGTTGCTGTGACTTGGGCTGCTGCAGCGCCGCTTTGGCGAAGTAGGTTGGCCTCCACGGCTGCTATGACCTGGTCGATAATTTCGGCAGACAAGTTGGGGCCATAATGTGCCAGTCTTATTTTAACCGCCCGGTCAAAGCTTGCTTCTTCAGGGGTTCTGTCTGATATGCTGGGCTCATTGGTTCCTTCGGGCCCTGGTACTCCGTCCATCTCGGTCAGTATGGTAATAATCTCCCTCTTCCTGAGGTTACTGGCTTGTCGGCCCCGTTGTTCTAGCAGGTCTTTAAGGGTAGCTCTTCTGGGCGATGAGGTTCATCCCACCGCTGCCACCAGTTGTTATGGTATAACCCGGATATCAAGGGTTAATACCTGATGAAAGATGCCCTGAATATGGGACCAGCAACACACAAACCCAGTTAATTCCCCCCAAACATGAGACCAAGCTCCATCTTGAGGGTAAAACCGAATGTGTTTTATTGAGGGCTATATGCCCAGTATTTATGCAAGTCTCCCACCTGGTTGACACTCCTAGGAGACCAGATGGGGGGTTGGAAGAGATTAGATAGAGGGAAGACGCCCTTTTACAGGATACAATAGAATTACATTACTTAACCAGATAAACAATTTAAACACAAGAAAACAATGGAGTCCATTTTCACACCAGGCAGTCTGAACTCTGAAGGTGATTAAACAATGTGAACGCTTATCACTGAACTTAATTACAGTAAACAATAGCTGCTGCCAGGAAACCTGTCTTTAGAAAATAGTTTCTCAAAACTGAACAAAGTTAACCCTTCCAGTACTGACAGAGGGGTCTGTCACACCTGCTATCCTGTCTGTGGTAACCCGACTTCCAGGAAACATAGTCCCAATAAGGTGCAGTCTATATACTGCTAAAGTGCCAGATTTCTTTCTCCTAAGAAATAAAATGGCACTTACCTGTACCCTTGCATGTCCGACAGGTATACTTGGTATGAGAGGAAGCCACTACTCACAGAGACCTGTGGGTAAGAAGAAGGAACAGAGTAAGCCTACTCTGGCATTCTGTTGCAGGGTAGCAATCTGTTAGGAAAATGCAGTGAGGCCCACCCCACAAGTTTCTAACTGCTTAAAAGCTACCACAGCCATCCTGAAGAGACTAATGTGGAATACAGCTAGACCCAGATTGTCAAGAAAGATCAGAGCAAGCCTGCTCAGATTTCAAAAATTAAAAAATCTTTATAGAAGAAATCTTAAACAGACACCTAAACTGCACCTCCTCCTTGCACTGAAGGCAAAGAGAATGACTGGGGGTTGTGGGAAGGGAAGTGATAATTATCAGCTTTGCTGTGGTGCTCTTTGCCTCCTCAAGCTGGCCAGGAGTGATATTCCCAACAGTAATTGATGATTCCGTGGACTCACCATGTCATAAGAAAGAAATATATATAATGTGATTTCTCTGTGATAGATCAAGTTTTACTGATGGGGTTTGTTCAGCAGGTTACACACTTATGGTGTCTCCCCCAGAAGCACAGGAAGGGTGATACGGTTTAGCTGGTAATGTGCAGATCATTCAACAAGCTATGTACACATTGGGATGCACTGGGGCTCAAGCGCGCAGCATCATTAGCAATCAAGTATAAGCATACATTCAGCCATCTCACCTGTACCCGCCGGAGTCCTGGGGCATCAGCGCCTGCAGTTCCACCTGGAAATTCTCGTGTAACAGACAGTGAGATGCAGGAACACTGCACAAAGGAAGCACAGATACAACATGGTCAGTACTCATTAGTGATAAGAAAAACAGAATTTATGCTTACCTGATAAATTTCTTTCTCCAACGGTGTGTCCGGTCCACGGCGTCATCCTTACTTGTGGGAATATTCTCTTCCCCAACAGGAAATGGCAAAGAGCACAGCAAAAGCTGCCCATATAGCCCCTCCTCAGGCTCCGCCCCCCAGTCATTCGACCGACGGTTAGGAGAAAAAAAGGAGAAACCATAGGGTGCCGTGGTGACTGTAGTGTATAGAGAAAGAAATTTTTCAAACCTGATTAAAAAACCAGGGCGGGCCGTGGACCGGACACACCGCTGGAGAAAGAAATTTATCAGGTAAGCATAAATTCTGTTTTCTCCAACATTGGTGTGTCCGGTCCACGGCGTCATCCTTACTTGTGGGAACCAATACCAAAGCTTTAGGACACGGATGAAGGGAGGGAGCAAATCAGGTCACCTAAACAGAAGGCACCACGGCTTGCAAAACCTTTCTCCCAAAAATAGCCTCAGAAGAAGCAGAAGTATCAAATTTGTAAAATTTGGCAAAAGTGTGCAGAGAAGACCAAGTCGCTGCCTTACATATCTGATCAACAGAAGCCTCGTTCTTGAAGGCCCATGTGGAAGCCACAGCCCTAGTGGAGTGAGCTGTGATTCGTTCAGGAGGCTGCCGTCCGGCAGTCTCATAAGCCAATCGGATAATGCTTTTCAGCCAGAAAGAAAGAGAGGTAGCAGTAGCTTTTTGTCCTCTCCTCTTACCAGAGTAAACGACAAACAAAGATGAGGTTTGTCTAAAATACTTTGTTGCTTCTAAATAGAACTTTAAAGCACGGACTACATCTAAATTGTGTAACAAACGTTCCTTCTTTGAAACTGGATTCGGACACAGAGAAGGAACAACTATTTCCTGGTTAATATTCTTGTTGGAAACAACTTTTGGAAGAAAACCAGGCTTGGTACGCAAAACGACCTTATCTGAATGGAACACCAGATAGGGTGGAACACACTGCAAAGCAGATAATTCAGAAACTCTTCTAGCAGAAGAAATAGCAACCAAAAACAGAACTTTCCAAGATAGTAACTTGATATCTATGGAATGTAAAGGTTCAAACGGAACCCCTTGAAGAACTGAAAGAACTAAATTTAGACACCAAGGAGGAGTCATGGGTCTGTAAACAGGCTTGATTCTGACCAAAGCCTGTACAAAAGCTTGTACATCTGGCACAGCTGCCAGGCGTTTGTGTAACAAAACAGATAAAGCAGAAATCTGTCCTTTTAGAGAACTCGCTGAAAACCCTTTATCCAAACCCTCTTGGAGAAAGGAAAGAATCTTAGGAATTTTAATCTTACTCCAGGAGAATCCCTTGGATTCACACCAACAGATATATTTTTTCCATATTTTATGGTAAATCTTTCTAGTCACAGGTTTTCTGGCTTGGACCAGAGTATCTATCACTGAATTTGAAAACCCACGCTTGGATAAAATCAAGCGTTCAATTTCCAAGCAGTCAGCTGCAGAGAAACTAGATTTGGATGTTCGAATGGACCTTGTACTAGAAGATCCTGTCTCAAAGGTAGCTTCCATGGTGGAGCCGATGACATATTCACCAGGTCTGCATACCAAGTCCTGCGTGGCCACGCAGGAGCTATCAGAACCACCGAGGCCTTCTCCTGTTTGATCCTGGCTACGAGCCTGGGAAGGAGAGGAAACGGTGGAAACACATAAGCTAGGTTGAACGACCAAGGCGCCACTAGAGTCACCTTGGGATCCCTGGATCTGGACCCGTAGCAAGGAACCTTGAAGTTCTGACGAGACGCCATCAGATCCATGTCTGGAATGCCCCATAATTGAATTAACTGGGCAAAGACCTCCGGGTGAAGTTCCCACTCCCCCGGATGGAAAGTCTGACGACTCAAATAATCCGCCTCCCAGTTGTCTACTCCTGGGATGTGAATTGCAGATAGGTGGCAGGAGTGATCCTCCGCCCATTTGATGATCTTGGATACCTCTCTCATCGCCAAGGAACTCTTTGTTCCTCCCTGATGGTTGATGTAAGCTACAATCGTCATGTTGTCCGACTGGAATCTTATGAATCCGGCCTTCGCTAGTTGAGGCCAAGCCCGGAGCGCATTGAATATCGCTCTCAGTTCCAGGATGTTTATCGGGAGAAGGGACTCTTCCCGAGACCATAGACCCTGAGCTTTCAGGGAGTCCCAGACCGCGCCCCAGCCTAATAGACTGGCGTCGGTCGTGACAATGACCCACTCTGGTCTGCGGAAACTCATTCCCTGAGACAGGTGATCCTGAGTCAACCACCAACGGAGTGAGTCTCTGGTTACCTGGTCTACTTGAATCTGGGGAGACAAGTCTGCATAGTCCCCATTCCACTGATTGAGCATGCACAGTTGTAATGGTCTTAGATGAATTTGAGCAAAAGGAACTATGTCCATTGCTGCAACCATCAATCCTACTACTTCCATGCACTGAGCTATGGAAGGCTGCAGAATAGAGTGAAGAACTTGACAAGCGTTTAGAAGCTTTGACTTTCTGACCTCTGTCAGGAAGATCTTCATTTCTAAAGAATCTATTATTGTTGCCAAAAAGGGAACTCTTGTTGACGGAGACAGGGAACTTTTTTCTACGTTCACCTTCCACCCGTGAGATCTGAGAAAGGCTAGAACAATGTCTGTATGAGCCTTTGCCTTGGAAAGAGACGACGCTTGAATTAGAATGTCGTCTAGATAAGGTGCCACTGCAATGCCCCTCGGTCTTAGAACCGCTAGAAGGGACCCTAGCACCTTTGTGAAAATTCTGGGAGCAGTGGCTAAACCGAACGGAAGAGCCACGAACTGGTAATGTTTGTCCAGAAAGGCGAACCTTAGGAACTGATGATGATCTTTGTGGATAGGAATATGTAGGTACGCATCCTTTAAATCCACGGTAGTCATATATTGACCCTCCTGGATTGTAGGTAAAATTGTTCGAATGGTTTCCATTTTGAACGATGGAACTCTGAGGAATTTGTTTAGAATTTTTAAATCCAGAATTGGTCTGAAAGTTCCCTCTTTTTTGGGAACTACAAACAGGTTTGAGTAAAACCCCTGACCTTGTTCCACTGTTGGAACTGGGTGTATCACTCCCATCTTTAACAGGTCTCCTACACAATGTAAGAATGCCTGTCTCTTTATCTGGTCTGAAGATAAGCGAGACATGTGGAACCTTCCCCTTGGAGGAAGTTCCTTGAATTCTAGAAGATAACCCTGAGAGACTATTTCTAGTGCCCAGGGATCCGGAACATCTCTTGCCCAAGCCTGAGCAAAGAGAGAGAGTCTGCCCCCTACTAGATCCGGTCCCGGATCGGGGGCTACCCCTTCATGCTGTCTTGGTAGCAGCAGCAGGCTTCTTGGCCTGTTTACCCTTGTTCCAGCCTTGCATTGGTTTCCAAGCTGGCTTAGCCTGGCAAGCGTTACCCTCTTGTCTAGAGGCTGCAGAGTTAGGAGACGGTCCGTTCCTGAAGTTACGAAAGGAACGAAAATTGGACTTATTCTTAGCCTTAAAAGGCCTATCCTGTGGGAGGGCATGGCCCTTTCCCCCAGTGATGTCTGAAATAATCTCCTTCAATTCTGGCCCAAAAAGGGTCTTACCTTTGAAAGGAATATTAAGCAATTTTGTCTTGGAAGATACATCCGTCGACCAAGACTTTAGCCAGAGCGCTCTGCGCGCCACAATTGCAAACCCTGAATTTTTCGCCGCTAACCTCGCCAATTGCAAAGCGGCATCTAAAATAAAGGAATTAGCTAACTTAAGTGCGTGAATTCTGTCCATGACTTCCTCATATGGAGTCTCCTTATTGAGCGACTTTTCTAGTTCATCGAACCAAAAACACGCCGCCGTAGTGACAGGAATAATGCACGAAATTGGTTGGAGGAGGAAACCTTGCTGAACAAAAATCTTTTTAAGCAAACCCTCCAATTTTTTATCCATAGGATCTTTGAAAGCACAATTGTCCTCAATGGGAATAGTCGTGCGTTTGGCTAGCTTAGAAACTGCCCCCTCAACCTTAGGGACTGTTTGCCATGCGTCCTTCCTTGGGTCGACCATGGGGAACATTTTCTTAAATATAGGAGGTGGGACAAAAGGTATGCCTGGTTTCTCCCACTCCTTAGTCACTATGTCCGCCACCCTTTTAGGTATCGGAAAGGCATCAGGGTGCGCCGGGACCTCTAGGAATTTGTCCATTTTGCACAATTTTTCTGGAATGACCAAAGAGTCACAATCATCCAGCGTAGTTAGTACCTCCTTAAGTAAGGCGCGGAGATGTTCTAACTTAAATTTAAACGTCACAACATCAGGTTCTGCCTGTTGAGAAATTCTTCCTGAATCAGAAATTTCTCCTTCCGACAAACCCTCCCTCACTGCCAATTCTGACTGGTGTGAGGGTATGACAGATAAATTATCGTAAGCGCACTCCTGCTCTACTGTATTTAAAACTGAGCAATCACGCTTTCTTTGAAATGCTGGCATTTTGGATAAAATATTAGCTATAGAATTATCCATTACTGCCGTTAATTGTTGCATAGTAACAAGCATTGGCGCACTAGATGTACTAAGAATTGCCTGCGCGGGCATAACTGGTATTGACACAGAAGGAGAAAATGATGAACTATCCCCACTACCTTCATTTGAGGAATCATCTTGGGCAACCTTATTAAATGTGACAGTACTGTCCTTACTTTGTCTGGACGCCATGGCACAATTATCACATACATTTGAAGGGGGGGCCACCTTGGCCTCCATACATATAGAACATGATCTATCTGAAGGTACAGACATGTTAGACAGGCTTATACAGGCTATTAATGCAATAAAACTGTGGCAAACCTAGCCACTTCTGGACTATAATGTAAGAAAGGTTGTCTATAGGCTGTATTGTGTGCTATGTAGATGTGACAGACCCTTCTGTCAGTACTGAAGGAGTTAACTGTGTTCAGCTTTAAGAAACTACTGTGTACTGTCATTAAAGTTAGTGATAAACAGTCCATTGTTTAATCACCCTCAGAGAGCAGACGAATAGGTGATAAGGAAAGCCAAATGTGTTTTGTGTTTAAGTTGTTATCTACCTAGTAAAGTAATGTAATTCTATTGTGGTCTGTCCAAGGGTGTGGTTCCTCCATCTAATGTACAACATTCTTTCAACCCCCCTTCTGGGGGGTCAGACCTGCATAAATACTGGGCATATGAGCCTTAATAAAGACATTCTGTTTTAAACCTGAAAACTGGCTGGGTTGTGAATTGCTGATTCCCTATGCAGGACATTGTTCCCTGGTGTTAACCCTTGGTATCCTGTTGGTACCGTTACAAAAACCGTTTTTAAACAAAACCGTTACTGTCTCTTTAAATGTTAAACAGAGCACACTTTATTTCTGGATATGTGAAAAACTATGAAGGAAATATCCGATCTTTACCAAATTTGCACCCTAGTGTCTTAATGCCTTAAAAGTATTGCACCCCAATTTTCAAGTTTGTAACCCCTTAAATGAGGAAACCGGAGCTGTTTTATCAATTAGCAACTTTAAACCCACTACAGTCCCAGCAACAGCGTTTGCTGCGGCTTCACCTGTCCTTGGGGGTTATTCGTCACAAAAATAAGCCTTCCAGGAACGTTTTTAATGGCCACCAGACCCTCTCACATGAAGCTGCATGCACTGCATCCAAAAGAAACTGCGCAATTATGGCGCGAAAATGAGGCTCTGCCTACTAGAGTGAAAGGCCCTTCCTGACTGGGAAGGTGTCTAAACGACTGCCTGGCGCCTAAAAACGTTACCCAATTATTCTCAGGTTTTAAAAACACTTCAAACCACATATAAATATTGAATAAAGCAATCGATTTAGCCCACAAGAGTGTCAACCAGTATATAGACCATTAATAAGCCTTCATTCTGTTATGAGTCTAAGAAAATGGCTTACCGATCCCAAAGAGGGAAAATGACAGTCTTCTAGCATTACTAATCTTGTTAGAAGATGGACTAGTCATACCTTGAGCAGAAAAGTCTGCAAACTGTTCTCCCCAACTGAAGTTCTCTGGGCTCAACAGTCCTGCGTGGGAACAGCAATTGATTTTAGTTACTGCTGCTAAAATCATACTCCTCTTTTAAACAGAACTCTTCATCCTTTTCTGTTTTAGAGTAAATAGTACAAACCGGCACTATTTTAAAATAACAAACTCTTGATAGAAGAATAAAAAACCACAACTTACACCACATACTCTTCACCATCTCCGTGGAGATGCTACTTGTTCAGAGCGGCAAAGAGAATGACTGGGGGGCGGAGCCTGAGGAGGGGCTATATGGGCAGCTTTTGCTGTGCTCTTTGCCATTTCCTGTTGGGGAAGAGAATATTCCCACAAGTAAGGATGACGCCGTGGACCGGACACACCAATGTTGGAGAAATGTGTTGTATACTGTAGGCAGGGTAACAGCAGGGGCTTTTGCCTTATATACTGTAACAAGGGTAACAGCAGGGGCTATGTGTTATATACTGTAATGGGGGTAACAGCAGGGGCTTTTGCCTTATATACTATAACAAGGGTAAAAAGCAGGGGCTATTGTGCTATATACTGTAACAAGGGTAAAAAGCAGGGGCTATTGTGTTATATACTGTAACAAGGGTAACAGCAGGGACTATTGTGTTATATAATGTAATAAGGGTAACAGCAGGGGCTATGTGTTATATACTGTAACAAGGGTAACAGCAGTGGCTATTGTGTTATATACTGTAACAAGGGTAACAGCAGGGGCTATGTGTTATATACTGTAACAGGGGTAACAGCAGGGGCTATGTGTTATATACTGTAACAAGGGTAACAGCAGGGGCTATGTGTTATATACTGTAACAAGGGTAACAGCAGGGGCTATGTGTTATATACTGTAACAAGGGTAACAGCAGGGGCTATGTGTTATATACTGTAACAAGGGTAACAGCAGGGGCTTTTGCCTTTTATACTGTAACAAGGGTAACAGCAGGGGCCTTTGTGTTATATACTGTAACAAGGGTAACAGCAGGGGCCTTTGTGTTATATAATGTAACAAGGGTAACAGCAGGGGCTTTTGCCTTTTATACTGTAACAAGGGTAACAGCAGGGGCCTTTGTGTTATATACTGTAACAAGGATAACAGCAGGGGCCTTTGTGTTATATACTGTAACAAGGGTAACAGCAAGGGCTTTTGCCTTTTATACTGTAACAAGGGTAACAGCAGGGGCCTTTGTGTTATATACTGTAACAAGGGTAACAGCAGGGGCCTTTGTGTTATATACTGTAACAAGGGTAAAAGCAGGGGCCTTTGTGTTATATACTGTAACAAGGATAACAGCAGGGGCCTTTGTGTTATATACTGTAACAAGGGTAACAGCAGGGGCTTTTGCCTTTTATACTGTAACAAGGGTAACAGCAGGGGCCTTTGTGTTATATACTGTAACAAGGGTAACAGCAGGGGCCTTTGTGTTATATACTGTAACAAGGGTAACAGCAGGGGCTTTTGCCTTTTATACTGTAACAAGGGTAACAGCAGGGGCTTTTGCCTTTTATACTGTAACAAGGGTAACAGCAGGGGCTTTTGCCTTTTATACTGTAACAAGGGTAACAGCAGGGGCTTTTGCCTTTTATACTGTAACAAGGGTAACAGCAGGGGCCTTTGTGTTATATACTGTAACAAGGGTAACAGCAGGGGCCTTTGTGTTATATAATGTAACAAGGGTAACAGCAGAGGCTTTTGCCTTTTATACTGTAACAAGGGTAACAGCAGGGGCTTTTGCCTTTTATACTGTAACAAGGATAACAGCAGGGGCCTTTGTGTTATATACTGTAACAAGGGTAAAAGCAGGGGCCTTTGTGTTATATACTGTAACAAGGATAACAGCAGGGGCCTTTGTGTTATATACTGTAACAAGGGTAACAGCAGGGGCCTTTGTGTTATATACTGTAACAAGGGTAACAGCAGGGGCTTTTGCCTTTTATACTGTAACAAGGGTAACAGCAGGGGCCTTTGTGTTATATACTGTAACAAGGGTAACAGCAGGGGCCTTTGTGTTATATACTGTAACAAGGGTAACATCAGGGGCCTTTGTGTTATACACTGTAACAAGGGTAACAGCAGGGGCTTTTGCCTTTTATACTGTAACAAGGGTAACAGCAAGGGCTTTTGTGTTATATACTGTAACAAGGGTAACAGCAGGGGCTTTTGCCTTTTATACTGTAACAAGGGTAACAGCAGGGGCCTTTGTGTTATATACTGTAACAAGGGTAACAGCAGGGGCCTTTGTGTTATATACTGTAACAAGAGTAACAGCAGGGGCCTTTGTGTTATATACTGTAACAAGGGTAACAGCAGGGGCCTTTGTGTTATACACTGTAACAAGGGTAACAGCAGGGGCCTTTGTGTTATACACTGTAACAAGGGTAACAGCAGGGGCCTTTGTGTTATATACTGTAACAAGGGTAACAGCAAGGGCTTTTGCCTTTTATACTGTAACAAGGGTAACAGCAGGGGCCTTTGTGTTATATACTGTAACAAGGATAACAGCAGGGGCCTTTGTGTTATATACTGTAACAAGGGTAACAGCAAGGGCTTTTGCCTTTTATACTGTAACAAGGGTAACAGCAGGGGCCTTTGTGTTATATACTGTAACAAGGGTAACAGCAGGGGCCTTTGTGTTATATACTGTAACAAGGGTAAAAGCAGGGGCCTTTGTGTTATATACTGTAACAAGGATAACAGCAGGGGCCTTTGTGTTATATACTGTAACAAGGGTAACAGCAGGGGCTTTTGCCTTTTATACTGTAACAAGGGTAACAGCAGGGGCCTTTGTGTTATATACTGTAACAAGGGTAACAGCAGGGGCCTTTGTGTTATATACTGTAACAAGGGTAACAGCAGGGGCTTTTGCCTTTTATACTGTAACAAGGGTAACAGCAGGGGCTTTTGCCTTTTATACTGTAACAAGGGTAACAGCAGGGGCTTTTGCCTTTTATACTGTAACAAGGGTAACAGCAGGGGCCTTTGTGTTATATACTGTAACAAGGGTAACAGCAGGGGCCTTTGTGTTATATAATGTAACAAGGGTAACAGCAGAGGCTTTTGCCTTTTATACTGTAACAAGGGTAACAGCAGGGGCTTTTGCCTTTTATACTGTAACAAGGATAACAGCAGGGGCCTTTGTGTTATATACTGTAACAAGGGTAAAAGCAGGGGCCTTTGTGTTATATACTGTAACAAGGATAACAGCAGGGGCCTTTGTGTTATATACTGTAACAAGGGTAACAGCAGGGGCCTTTGTGTTATATACTGTAACAAGGGTAACAGCAGGGGCTTTTGCCTTTTATACTGTAACAAGGGTAACAGCAGGGGCCTTTGTGTTATATACTGTAACAAGGGTAACAGCAGGGGCCTTTGTGTTATATACTGTAACAAGGGTAACATCAGGGGCCTTTGTGTTATACACTGTAACAAGGGTAACAGCAGGGGCTTTTGCCTTTTATACTGTAACAAGGGTAACAGCAAGGGCTTTTGTGTTATATACTGTAACAAGGGTAACAGCAGGGGCTTTTGCCTTTTATACTGTAACAAGGGTAACAGCAGGGGCCTTTGTGTTATATACTGTAACAAGGGTAACAGCAGGGGCCTTTGTGTTATATACTGTAACAAGAGTAACAGCAGGGGCCTTTGTGTTATATACTGTAACAAGGGTAACAGCAGGGGCCTTTGTGTTATACACTGTAACAAGGGTAACAGCAGGGGCCTTTGTGTTATACACTGTAACAAGGGTAACAGCAGGGGCCTTTGTGTTATACACTGTAACAAGGGTAACAGCAGGGGCCTTTGTGTTATACACTGTAACAAGGGTAACAGCAGGGGCCTTTGTGTTATATACTGTAACAAGGGTAACAGCAGGGGCCTTTGTGTTATATACTGTAACAAGGGTAACAGCAGGGGCCTTTGTGTTATACACTGTAACAAGGGTAAAAGCAGGGGCCTTTGTGTTATACACTGTAACAAGGGTAACGGCAGGGGCTTTTGCCTTTTATACTGTAACAAGGGTAACAGCAGCGGCTAACACAAGATGTAAGAGTAAGACTCCCATATCCCTGGGAGATGGGCACTTCCTCATTACACAATAGCCAGGGATATCTCATTGCCACTCACACTTTAATGCAATTAATGACACAGTTTTGTCTCTAATGTGTGTTCTCCTTGATTCAGTCCCTGTGGGTAACTTACTCCGCATGATGAGTGAAGCCACAGGGTGACCTAGGGCTGGCTCCACAAAGATAGAAACTCTTCCCCTTGTTGGGTCCATCCCTCGTTCCCGTTTTCAAGAAGCAGAGACTTCCTGAGGACAAAAGATGAGAAGAACAACACTTAGATGTAACTTAGATGGAGAATACAGTTTTAAACAGCTTTCCAATTTACTTCTATTATCTCATTTGCTTTGTTCTACTGGAATCCTTTGTTGAAGAAGCATTATCGTACTTCTGAGAGTTAGCTGAATGCATTGAGTGAGCCAATAACATGAGGCATATATGCACAGTCACCAATCAGCCGCTCCTCAGTCTACCTAGGTATCACTTTCAACAAAGTATATCAAAAGAACAAAACAAATTAGATCATAGAAGTAAATAGAAACGTTGTTTCAAATTGATAGCTCTAAACCATGAAGAAAACATTTGGGTTTTATGTCCCTTGGGGATTATTACAGTTGGTTTCGCAAATCTGATCTATAAAATGAGCAAACCCTCCATATTTACTACAATCATAATATTCAGCTAATTGGCTCAAATGCAAAATCCCATGATTCTGTAAAATTGTTTCAAGCAAAGTACCAATTTTGTCAAAACACCTTCTCAAAACCCTTCCTAACCCAGCTCCTGTAAAATCCCTAAAGAGTGATATTCTCAGTTTTATTTACTGAAACAGATCGACAAACAATCATAAAATGTTTTATTGCCTGCTTGTACAGCAAGAGGTTAGTAATACCAGATTTCCCAACACACTATCAGGCTGCTAGGTAAGCACATACTGCACTCTGCTCAGACTGAAAATACTACACCAGAGATTTCCCTGAGATACGTCAAGACCTGCAAAACCACCCCATGATAACATATTTCTGGGATTTGCTAGTTTTACAACTAAGTTATGCAGACAGGGTTATGGAAGCGCCTCAATAGTGTCGTGTCAACTTCTAAATGGGAGAACAGAGGACTATATAGGACAACAGGCAATTTAATAATAAAAAAATATATAAAAACAAAACAAAAACAAAAAAAACTCTGCTTACCATTACAAAATGCAACAAACAACATCCTAATCTTGCCTCAGACACGAAATGTATAAACAGATACATACGGCTCCTCTCCTGCCTGGCACATGGTATGTATATATGCCACACACGGCTCCTCTCCTGCCTGGCACACGGTATGTATAAAGGTCACACACGGCTCCTCTCCTGCCTGGCACACGGTATGTATATATGCCCCACACGGCTCCTCTCCTGCCTGGCACATGGTATGTATATATGCCACACACAGCTCCTCTCCTGCCTGGCACACGGTATGTATATATGTCACACACGGTTCCTCTCCTGCCTGGCACACGGTATGTATATATGCCACACACGGCTCCTCTCCTGCCTGGCACACGGTATGTATATATGCCACACACGGCTCCTATCCTGCCTGGCACATGGTATGTATATATGCCACACACGGCTCCTCTCCTGCCTGGCACACGGTATGTATAAAGGTCTCACACGGCTCCTCTCCTGCCTGGCACACGGTATGTATATATGTCACACACGGCTCCTCTCCTGCCAGGCACACGGTATGTATATATGCCACACACGGCTCCTCTCCTGCCTGGCACACGGTATGTATATATGCCACACACGGCTCCTCTCCTGCCTGGCACACGGTATGTATATATGCCACACACGGCTCCTCTCCTGCCTGGCACACGGTACGTATATATGCCACACACGGCTCCTCTCCTGCCTGGCACACGGTACGTATATATGTCACACACGGCTCCTCTCCTGCCTGGCACACGGTATGTATATATGTCACACACGGCTCCTCTCCTGCCTGGCACACGGTATGTATATATGCCACACACGGCTCCTCTCCTGCCTGGCACACGGTATATATATATGCCACACACGGCTCCTCTCCTGCCTGGCACACGGTATGTATATAGGTCACACATGGCTCCTCTCCTGCCTGGCACACGGTATGTATATAGGTCACACACGGCTCCTCTCCTGCCTGGCACACGGTATGTATATATGTCACACACGGCTCCTCTCCTGCCTGACACACGGTATGTATAAAGGTCTCACACGGCTCCTCTCCTGCCTGGCACACGGTATGTATATATGTCACACACGGCTCCTCTCCTGCCTGGCACACGGTATGTATATAGGTCACACAGGCTCCTCTCCTGCCTGGCACACGGTATATATATATATATATGTCACACACGGCTCCTCTCCTGCCTGGCACACGCTATGTATATATGTCACACACGGCTCCTCTCCTGCCTGGCACACGCTATGTATATATGTCACATACGGCTCCTCTCCTGCCTGGCACACAGTATGTATATAGGTCACACAGGCTCCTCTCCTGCCTGGCACACGGTATGTATATAGGTCACACAGGCTCCTCTCCTGCCTGGCACACGGTATGTATATAGGTCACACAGGCTCCTCTCCTGCCTGGCACACGGTATGTATATAGGTCACACAGGCTCCTCTCCTGCCTGGCACACGGTATGTATATAGGTCACACAGGCTCCTCTCCTGCCTGGCACACGGTATGTATATAGGTCACACAGGCTCCTCTCCTGCCTGGCACACGGTATGTATATATGTCACACACGGCTACTCTCCTGCCTGGCACACGGTATGTATATATGTCACACACGGCTCCTCTCCTGCCTGGCACACGGTATGTATAAAGGTCTCATACGGCTCCTCTCCTGCCTGGCACACAGTATGTATATATCTCACACGGCTCCTCTCCTGCCTGGCACACGGTATGTATATATGTCACACACGGCTCCTCTCCTGCCTGGCACACGGTATGTATGTGTCACACACGGCTCCTCTCCTGCCTGGCACACGGTATGTATTTATGTCACACACGGCTCCTCTCCTGCCTGGCACACGGTATGTATATATGTCACACACGGCTCCTCTCCTGACTGGCACACGGTATGTATGTGTCACACACGGCTCCTCTCCTGCCTGGCACACGGTATGTATTTATGTCACACACGGCTCCTCTCCTGCCTGGCACACGGTATGTATGTGTCACACACGGCTCCTCTCCTGCCTGGCACACGGTATGTATAAATGTCACACACGGCTCCTCTCCTGCCTGGCACACGGTACGTATATATGTCACACAAGGCTCCTCTCCTGCCTGGCACACGGTACTTATATATATCACACATGGCTCCTCTCCTGCCTGGCACACGGTATGTATATATGTCACAGACGGTTCCTATCCTGCCTGGCACATGGTATGTATATATGTCACACACGGCTCCTCTCCTGCCTGGCACACGGTATGTATAAAGGTCACACACGGTTCCTCTGCCGCCTGGCACACGGTATGTATATATGTCACACACATGTCGCAGATGGCATTCCATTGGGTACGGCAGTACTGCACGAGGCGGTGCTCGGGTAGAGATTGTTGTTTTTGTTTCATCTTAAGCGCCTGAGTAGCTGTTGTGCTGTGATGAAAATGTGATACAAGACGACTGGCCGCACCCACTACATGCTGTATGACACCAAGTTTAATGCCATCGTTGACAGCGAGCTGCAGAGTGTGAGCAAAGCACGGATTTGACTCCCATTATAATGACGAGTTTGCCAAGACGATATTGCTTGCGTTGTCATGAACACAAGCAGTGATTTTGCCCCGCAAACCCCAGTGGTCTACCGCAGTGTTCAACACATTTGCCAGATTCTCTGCTGTATGCCTCTCTGGCATGGCACGGGTCTGTAGAACCACGCTTTTCATTTCCCAGTCTTTTATGAAATGACAAGTTATGGTAACGTAGGACTCGGTAGTTAGTGCTGTCCATGCGTCAGTTGTAATTGCAGCCTTCTCGACTTTTGACAAAGTGTTGGGGACAGAACTAGCCGAATCTACGTGCATTTTTTCAAGCCGAGTTGTAATTGTTTTTCGTACAGGGACAGTATATTCGGGCTTGACATATTTCATTAAAGGGACACTGAACCCAATTTTTTTCATTTGTGATTCAGATAGAGCATGCAATTTTAAGCAACTTTCTAATTTACTCCTATTATCAATTTTTCTTCGTTCTCTTGCTATCTTTAAAAAAAAATGCATCTGAGCTTTTTTTTGGGGTTCAGAACTCTGGATAGCACTTTTTTTATTGGTGGATGAATGTATCCACCAATCAGCAAGGACAACCCAGGTTGTTCACCAAAAATGGTCCGGCATCTAAAATTACATTTTTCCATTTCAAATAAAGATACCAAGAGAATGAAGAAAATTTGATAATAGGAGTAAATTAGAAAGTTGCTTAAAATGTCATGCTCTATCTGAATCACAAAAGAAAAAATTTGGGTTCAGTGTCCCTTTAACTCCCGAAAACCCTCTCCTTCAACAAAAAAACTTATAGGTAGCATGTCCTTTGCTATCATATTAACTATCAGAGTCGACGTTGTTTCAGCACGCACATTGTCACATTGCCTATGTCTTACTGTAAAACCTGCAATGGATGTTTGTTGCTGTCCTTTTTCTCTCTCTGTCGCTACCAATGTAGACGGGTGTTTGTTTTTTAGGTGGCTTAACATGGAAGTCGTGGATTTGTTGTACTGCAACTGCATGCGGCAAATGTTGCACTTTACTGCCTTTTCATGTAGTTTTTCAAAATATTTCCAAGCAGGACTTTTTGTTGAAGATGAATATACTGTATGTCTCACACGGCTCCTCTCCTGCCCGGCACACGGTATGTATGTGTCACACACGGCTCCTCTCCTGTCTGGCACACGGTATGTATGTGTCACACACGGCTCCTCTCCTGTCTGGCACACGGTATGTATATATGTCACACACGGCTCCTCTCCTGCCTGGCACACGGTATGTATGTGTCACACACGGCTCCTCTCCTGTCTGGCACACGGTATGTATATATGTCACACACGGCTCCTCTCCTGCCTGGCACACGGTATGTATGTGTCACACACGGCTCCTCTCCTGTCTGGCACACGGTACGTATATATGTCACACGCGGCTCCTCTCCTGCCTGGTACACGGTATGTATATATGTCACACACGGCTCCTCTCCTGCCTGGCACACGGTATGTATAAAGGTCACACACGGCTCCTCTCCTGCCTGGCACACGGTATGTATATATGCCACACACGGCTCCTCTCCTGCCTGGCACACGGTATGTATATATGTCACACACGGCTCCTCTCCTGCCTGGCACACGGTATGTATATATGTCACACACGGCTCCTCTCCTGCCTGGCACACGGTATGTATGTGTCACACACTGCTCCTCTCCTGCCTGGCACACGGTATGTATATATGCCACACACGGCTCCTCTCCTGCCTGGCACACGGTATGTATATATGCCCCACACGGCTACTCTCCTGCCTGGCACACGGTATGTATATATGCCCCACACGGCTCCTCTCCTGCCTGGCACACGGTATGTATATATGCCACACACGGCTCCTCTCCTGCCTGGCACACAATATGTATATATGTCACACACGGCTCCTCTCCTGCCTGGCACACGGTATGTATATATGCCACACACGGCTCCTCTCCTGCCTGGCACACGGTATGTATATATGTCACACACGGCTCCTCTCCTGCCTGGCACACGGTATGTATATATGTCACACACGGCTCCTCTCCTGCCTGGCACACGGTATGTATGTGTCAAACACTGCTCCTCTCCTGCCTGGCACACGATATGTATATATGCCACACACGGCTCCTCTCCTGCCTGGCACACGGTATGTATATATGCCCCACACGGCTCCTCTCCTGCCTGGCACACGGTATGTATATATGCCCCACACGGCTCCTCTCCTGCCTGGCACACGGTATGTATATATGCCACACACGGCTCCTCTCCTGCCTGGCACACGGTATGTATATATGTCACACACGGCTCCTCTCCTGCCTGGCACGCAGTATGTTTATATGTCACACACGGCTACTCTCCTGCCTGGCACACGGTATGTATAAATGTCACACACGGCTCCTCTCCTGTCTGGCACACGGTATATATATATGTCACACACGGCTACTCTCCTGCCTGGCACACGGTATGTATATATGTCACACACGGCTACTCTCCTGCCTGGCACACGGTACGTATAAAGGTCACACACGGCTCCTCTCCTGCCTGGCACACGGTATGTATACAGGGAGTGCAGAATTATTAGGCAAGTTGTAATTTTGAGGATTAATTTTATTATTGAACAACAACCATGTTCTCAATGAACCCAAAAAACTCATTAATATCAAAGCTGAATAGTTTTGGAAGTAGTTTTTAGTTATAGCTATTTTAGGGGGATATCTGTGTGTGCAGGTGACTATTACTGTGCATAATTATTAGGCAACTTAACAAAAAACAAATATATACCCATTTCAATTATTTATTTTTACCAGTGAAACCAATATAACATCTCAACATTCACAAATATACATTTCTGACATTCAAAAACAAAACAAAAACAAATCAGTGACCAATATAGCCACCTTTCTTTGCAAGGACACTCAAAAGCCTGCCATCCATGGATTCTGTCAGTGTTTTGATCTGTTCACCATCAACATTGCGTGCAGCAGCAACCACAGCCTCCCAGACACTGTTCAGAGAGGTGTACTGTTTTCCCTCCTTGTAAATCTCACATTTGATGATGGACCACAGGTTCTCAATAGGGTTCAGATCAGGTGAACAAGGAGGCCATGTCATTAGATTTTCTTCTTTTATACCCTTTCTTGCCAGCCACGCTGTGGAGTACTTGGACGCGTGTGATGGAGCATTGTCCTGCATGAAAATCATGTTTTTCTTGAAGGATGCAGACTTCTTCCTGTACCACTGCTTGAAGAAGGTGTCTTCCAGAAACTGGCAGTAGGACTGGGAGTTGAGCTTGACTCCATCCTCAACCCGAAAAGGCCCCACAAGCTCATCTTTGATGATACCAGCCCAAACCAGTACTCCACCTCCACCTTGCTGGCGTCTGAGTCGGACTGGAGCTCTCTGCCCTTTACCAACCCAGCCACGGGCCCATCCATCTGGCCCATCAAGACTCACTCTCATTTCATCAGTCCATAAAACCTTAGAAAAATCAGTCTTGAGATATTTCTTGGCCCAGTGTTGACGTTTCAGCTTGTGTGTCTTGTTCAGTGGTGGTCGTCTTTCAGCCTTTCTTACCTTGGCCATGTCTCTGAGTATTGCACACCTTGTGCTTTTGGGCACTCCAGTGATGTTGCAGCTCTGAAATATGGCCAAACTGGTGGCAAGTGGCATCTTGGCAGCTGCACGCTTGACTTTTCTCAGTTCATGGGCAGTTATTTTGCGCCTTTGTTTTTCCACACGCTTCTTGCGACCCTGTTGACTATTTTGAATGAAACGCTTGATTGTTCGATGATCACGCTTCAGAAGCTTTGCAATTTTAAGAGTGCTGCATCCCTCTGCAAGATATCTCACTATTTTTGATTTTTCTGAGCCTGTCAAGTCCTTCTTTGACCCATTTTGCCAAAGGAAAGGAAGTTGCCTAATAATTATGCACACCTGATATAGGGTGTTGATATCATTAGACCACACCCCTTCTCATTACAGAGATGCACATCACCTAATATGCTTAATTGGTAGTAGGCTTTCGAGCCTATACAGCTTGGAGTAAGACAACATGCATAAAGAGGATGATGTGGTCAAAACTCATTTGCCTAATAATTCTGCACACAGTGTATACTGTATGTCTCACATGGCTCCTCTCCTGCCCGGCACACGGTATGTATATATGTCACACACGGCTCCTCTCCTGCCTGGCACACGGTATGTATATATGTCACACACGGCTCCTCTCCTGCCTGGCACACGGTATGTATATATGTCACACACGGCTCCTCTCCTGCCTGGCACACGGTATGTATATATGTCACACACGGCTCCTTTCCTGCCTGGCACACGGTATGTATATATGTCACACACGGTTCCTCTGCTCCCTGGCACACGGTATGTATGTGTCACACACGGCTCCTCTCCTGCCTGGCACACTGTATGTATATATATGTCTCACACGGCTCCTCTCCTGTCTGGCACACGGTATGTATATATGTCACACACGGCTCCTCTCCTGCCTGGCAAACGGTATGTATATATGTCACACACGGTTCCTCTGCTCCCTGGCACACGGTATGTATAAATGTCACACACGGATCCTCTCCTGCCTGGCACACGGTATGTATATATGTCACACACGGCTCCTCTCCTGCCTGGCACACGGTATGTATAAATGTCACACACGACTCCTCTCCTGCCTGGCACACGGTATGTATATATGTCACACACGGCTCCTCTCCTGCCTGGCACACTGTATGTATAAAGGTCTCACACGGCTCCTCTCCTGCCTGGCACACGGTATGTATATATGTAACATACGGTTCCTCTCCTGCCTGGCACACGGTATGTATATATATATGTCACACACGGCTCCTCTCCTGCCTGGCACACAGTATGTATATATGTCACACACGGCTACTCTCCTGCCTGGCACACGGTATGTATATATGTCACACACGGCTCCTCTCCTGCCTGGCACACGGTATGTATATATGTCACACACGGCTCCTCTGCTCCCTGGCACACGGTATGTATAAAGATCTCATACGGCTCCTCTCCTGCCTGGCACACGGTATATATATATGTCACACACGGTTCCTCTGCTCCCTGGCACACGGTATGTATAAAGATCTCATACGGCTCCTCTCCTGCCTGGCACACGGTATGTATAAAGGTCACACACGGCTCCTCTCCTGCCTGGAACACAGTATGTATATACTGTATGTCTCACACGGCTCCTCTCCTGCCCGGCACACGGTATGTATATATGTCACACACGGCTCCTCTCCTGCCTGGCACACGGTATGTATATATGTCACACACGGCTCCTCTCCTGCCTGGCACACGGTATGTATATATGTCACACACGGCTCCTCTCCTGCCTAGCACACGTTATATATATATGTCACACACGGTTCCTCTGCTCCCTATCACACGGTATGTATAAAGATCTCATACGGCTCCTCTCCTGCCTGGCACACGGTATGTATAAAGGTCACACACGGCTCCTCTCCTGCCTGGAACACAGTATGTATATACTGTATGTCTCACACGGCTCCTCTCCTGCCCGGCACACGGTATGTATATATGTCACACACGGCTCCTCTTCTGCCTGGCACACGGTATGTATATATGTCACACACGGTTCCTCTGCTCCCTGGCACACGGTATGTATATATGTCACACACGGCTCCTCTTCTGCCTGGCACACGGTATGTATATATGTCACACACGGCTCCTCTCCTGCCTGGCACACGGTATGTATATATGTCACACACGGTTCCTCTGCTCCCTGGCACACGGTATGTATAAAGGTCACACATGGTTCCTCTGCTCCCTGGCACACGGTATGTATATATGTCACACACGGTTCCTCTGCTCCCTGGCACACGGTATGTATATATGTCACACGGTATGTATATATGTCACACACAGCTCCTCTCCTGCCTGGCACACGGTATGTATATATGTCACACACGGCTCCTCTCCTGCCTGGCACACGGTACGTATATATGTCACACAAGGCTCCTCTCCTGCCTGGCACACGGTATGTATATATGTCACACACGGCTCCTCTCCTGCCTGGCACACGGTATGTATATATGTCACACACGGCTCCTCTCCTGCCTGGCACACGGTATGTATATATGTCACACACGGCTCCTCTCCTGCCTGGCACACGGTATGTATATATGTCACACACGGCTCCTCTGCTCCCTGGCACACGGTATGTATATATGTTACACAGGCTCCTCTCCTGCCTGGTACACGGTATGTATATATGTCACACACGGCTCCTCTGCTCCCTGGCACACGGTATGTATATATGTCACACACGGCTCCTCTCCTGCCTGGCACACGGTATGTATATATGTCACACAGGCTCCTCTCCTGCCTGGTACACGGTATGTATATATGTCACACACGGCTCCTCTGCTCCCTGGCACACGGTATGTATATATGTCACACACGGCTCCTCTCCTGCCTGGCACACGGTATGTATATATGTCACACACGGCTCCTCTCCTGCCCGGCACACGGTATGTATATATGTCACACACGGCTCCTCTCCTGCCTGGCACACGGTATGTATATATGTCACACACGGCTCCTCTCCTGCCTGGCACACGGTATGTATATATGTCACACACGGCTCCTCTCCTGCCTAGCACACGTTATATATATATGTCACACACGGTTCCTCTGCTCCCTAGCACACGGTATGTATATATGTCACACACTGCTCCTCTCCTGCCTGGCACACGGTATGTATAAAGATCTCATACGGCTCCTCTCCTGCCTGGCACACGGTATGTATAAAGGTCACACACGGCTCCTCTCCTGCCTGGTACACGGTATGTATATATGTCACACACGGCTCCTCTGCTCCCTGGCACACGGTATGTATATATGTCACACACGGTTCCTCTCCTGCCTGGTACACGGTATGTATATATGTCACACACGGCTCCTCTGCTCCCTGGCACACGGTATGTATATATGTCACACACGGCTCCTCTCCTGCCTGGCACACGGTATGTATATATGTCACACACGGCTCCTCTCCTGCCTGGCACACGGTATGTATATATGTCACACACGGCTCCTCTCCTGCCTGGCACACGGTATGTATATATGTCACACACGGCTCCTCTCCTGCCTGGCACACGGTATGTATATGTCACACACGGCTCCTCTCCTGCCTGGCACACGGTATGTATATATGTCACACACGGCTCCTCTCCTGCCTGGCACACGGTATGTATAAAGGTCTCACATGGCTCCCCTTCTGACTGGTTCATTCCTTCACTGGCCTCAGTTGGCAAAAAGAGCTAAATTAATTAACTAACACACACAGGTCTCACCCATTCCCATGAGCAGGACTGATGTAATGTAAATTATTTGCCGCTCAGCAAGTCTGGCCTCAGGCTTTTACAGTTACTAGTTGTTCAGGGAAACACAAATTACAATAACCTGACCTCACTCTTGTGCTCACCTGTCCTACCGGTCAGCCTAAATAACAGGGTAACAAGCACCAAGCCCTCTACATATTCACTATGTACAACCAAGTTCTGTGTTATGTAGCTGCGCCAACTGTTGTGCTCACCTGTCCTACCGGTCAGCCTAAATAACAGGGTAACAAGCACCAAGCCCTCTACATATTCACTATCTACAACCAAGTTCTGTGTTATGTAGCTGCGCCAACTGTTGTGCTCACCTGTCCTACCGGTCAGCCTAAATAACAGGGTAACAAGCACCAAGCCCTCTACATATTCACTATGTACAACCAAGTTCTGTGTTATGTAGCTGCACCAACTGTTGTAGAACATGCTGGTGCTTTAGACATTACTGATAATAAAGAGTTAGCAGGACATGAAGTCTAAAAACTACATAAGGACAACATATATGTTATTATTTATTATAAAATACAGATGTCGTGTTTAGCATTAAAAGCCAGGAGACTCATAGACCTGATTCACCAAACAGGTGAGAAGCAACAAACTCCACAGAAGACGAGTGACCCTGAAACACTAGGGAGTTACACTCAGGCCGTTGCCTTAGTTACTCTGTTTAGGAACCAAAACCGTTACCTGCAATGAGTTCCGCTCACACTCACCATGTTCCTGACAAAGCACCTTCTCCATCTGACGACCTCTCAGGGACAGCTGCAGGTGAGAGGGAAATGATTAACTCATTAAGGTCTGATTCTATACATCACTTCAGCCCAAATCATTTGAGAGGGTATAAAACAATACAAATAGGGACAGCGATTCATATATTACACAGATCGCACACCGCCTGTCTTCCCAAACCGCAGCTTAGCAAATACAAATATACAAAGTAACTCACCATCCCCCCAGTTCAGCAAATACAAATATACAAAGTAACTCACCATTCTATCAGTTCAGCAAATACAAATATACAAAGTAACTCACCATCCCCCCCAGTTCAGCAAATACAAATATACAAAGTAACTCACCATCCCCCCAGTTCAGCAAATACAAATATACAAAGTAACTCACCATTCTATCAGTTCAGCAAATACAAATATACAAAGTAACTCACCATCCCCCCCAGTTCAGCAAATACAAATATACAAAGTAACTCACCATCCCCCCCAGTTCAGCAAATACAAATATACAAAGTAACTCACCATCCCCCCCAGTTCAGCAAATACAAATATACAAAGTAACTCACCATCCCCCCCAGTTCAGCAAATACAAATATACAAAGTAACTCACCATCCCCCCCAGTTCAGCAAATACAAATATACAAAGTAACTCACCATTCTATCAGTTCAGCAAATACAAATATACAAAGTAACTCACCATTCCCCCCAGTTCAGCAAATACAAATATACAAAGTAACTCACCATCCCCCCAGTTCAGCAAATACAAATATACAAAGTAACTCACCATTCTATCAGTTCAGCAAATACAAATATACAAAGTAACTCACCATTCCCCCAGTTCAGCAAATACAAATATACAAAGTAACTCACCATTCCCCCCAGTTCAGCAAATACAAATATACAAAGTAACTCACCATCCCCCCCAGTTCAGCAAATACAAATATACAAAGTAACTCACCATTCCCCCAGTTCAGCAAATACAAATATACAAAGTAACTCACCATCCCCCCAGTTCAGCAAATACAAATATACAAAGTAACTCACCATTCCCCCCAGTTCAGCAAATACAAATATACAAAGTAACTCACCATTCCCCCCAGTTCAGCAAATACAAATATACAAAGTAACTCACCATTCCCCCCAGTTCAGCAAATACAAATATACAAAGTAACTCACCATTCCCCCCAGTTCAGCAAATACAAATATACAAAGTAACTCACCATTCCCCCCAGTTCAGCAAATACAAATATACAAAGTAACTCACCATTCCCCCCAGTTCAGCAAATACAAATATACAAAGTAACTCACCATTCCCCCCAGTTCAGCAAATACAAATATACAAAGTAACTCACCATTCCCCCCAGTTCAGCAAATACAAATATACAAAGTAACTCACCATTCCCCCCAGTTCAGCAAATACAAATATACAAAGTAACTCACCATTCCCCCCAGTTCAGCAAATACAAATATACAAAGTAACTCACCATTCCCCCCAGTTCAGCAAATACAAATATACAAAGTAACTCACCATCCCCCCAGTTCAGCAAATACAAATATACAAAGTAACTCACCATCCCCCCAGTTCAGCAAATACAAATATACAAAGTAACTCACCATCCCCCCAGTTCAGCAAATACAAATATACAAAGTAACTCACCATCCCCCCCAGTTCAGCAAATACAAATATACAAAGTAACTCACCATTCTATCAGTTCAGCAAATACAAATATACAAAGTAACTCACCATCCCCCCAGTTCAGCAAATACAAATATACAAAGTAACTCACCATTCCCCCAGTTCAGCAAATACAAATATACAAAGTAACTCACCATTCTATCAGTTCAGCAAATACAAATATACAAAGTAACTCACCATTCCCCCCAGTTCAGCAAATACAAATATACAAAGTAACTCACCATTCCCCCAGTTCAGCAAATACAAATATACAAAGTAACTCACCATCCCCCCCAGTTCAGCAAATACAAATATACAAAGTAACTCACCATTCTATCAGTTCAGCAAATACAAATATACAAAGTAACTCACCATCCCCCCCAGTTCAGCAAATACAAATATACAAAGTAACTCACCATTCTATCAGTTCAGCAAATACAAATATACAAAGTAACTCACCATTCCCCCCAGTTCAGCAAATACAAATATACAAAGTAACTCACCATTCCCCCCAGTTCAGCAAATACAAATATACAAAGTAACTCACCATTCCCCCAGTTCAGCAAATACAAATATACAAAGTAACTCACCATTCCCCCAGTTCAGCAAATACAAATATACAAAGTAACTCACCATTCCCCCAGTTCAGCAAATACAAATATACAAAGTAACTCACCATTCTATCAGTTCAGCAAATACAAATATACAAAGTAACTCACCATCCCCCCAGTTCAGCAAATACAAATATACAAAGTAACTCACCATTCCCCCCAGTTCAGCAAATACAAATATACAAAGTAACTCACCATTCCCCCCAGTTCAGCAAATACAAATATACAAAGTAACTCACCATCCCCCCCCCAGTTCAGCAAATACAAATATACAAAGTAACTCACCATTCCCCCAGTTCAGCAAATACAAATATACAAAGTAACTCACCATTCTATCAGTTCAGCAAATACAAATATACAAAGTAACTCACCATCCCCCCAGTTCAGCAAATACAAATATACAAAGTAACTCACCATTCCCCCCAGTTCAGCAAATACAAATATACAAAGTAACTCACCATCCCCCCAGTTCAGCAAATACAAATATACAAAGTAACTCACCATTCCCCCAGTTCAGCAAATACAAATATACAAAGTAACTCACCATTCCCCCCAGTTCAGCAAATACAAATATACAAAGTAACTCACCATTCCTCCCAGTTCAGCAAATACAAATATACAAAGTAACTCACCATCCCCCCAGTTCAGCAAATACAAATATACAAAGTAACTCACCATCCCCCCAGTTCAGCAAATACAAAAATATACAAAGTAACTCACCATTCTATCAGTTCAGCAAATACAAATATACAAAGTAACTCACCACTCTATCAGTTCAGCAAATACAAATATACAAAGTAACTCACCATTCCCCCCAGTTCAGCAAATACAAATATACAAAGTAACTCACCATTCTATCAGTTCAGCAAATACAAATATACAAAGTAACTCACCATTCCCCCAGTTCAGCAAATACAAATATACAAAGTAACTCACCATTCTATCAGTTCAGCAAATACAAATATACAAAGTAACTCACCATTCCCCCCAGTTCAGCAAATACAAATATACAAAGTAACTCACCATTCTATCAGTTCAGCAAATACAAATATACAAAGTAACTCACCATTCCCCCAGTTCAGCAAATACAAATATACAAAGTAACTCACCATCCCCCCCAGTTCAGCAAATACAAATATACAAAGTAACTCACCATTCTATCAGTTCAGCAAATACAAATATACAAAGTAACTCACCATCCCCCCCAGTTCAGCAAATACAAATATACAAAGTAACTCACCATTCTATCAGTTCAGCAAATACAAATATACAAAGTAACTCACCATTCCCCCCAGTTCAGCAAATACAAATATACAAAGTAACTCACCATTCCCCCCAGTTCAGCAAATACAAATATACAAAGTAACTCACCATTCCCCCAGTTCAGCAAATACAAATATACAAAGTAACTCACCATTCCCCCAGTTCAGCAAATACAAATATACAAAGTAACTCACCATTCCCCCAGTTCAGCAAATACAAATATACAAAGTAACTCACCATTCTATCAGTTCAGCAAATACAAATATACAAAGTAACTCACCATCCCTCCAGTTCAGCAAATACAAATATACAAAGTAACTCACCATTCCCCCCAGTTCAGCAAATACAAATATACAAAGTAACTCACCATCCCCCCAGTTCAGCAAATACAAATATACAAAGTAACTCACCATTCCCCCAGTTCAGCAAATACAAATATACAAAGTAACTCACCATTCCCCCAGTTCAGCAAATACAAATATACAAAGTAACTCACCATTTCCCCAGTTCAGCAAATACAAATATACAAAGTAACTCACCATTCCCCCAGTTCAGCAAATACAAATATACAAAGTAACTCACCATTCCCCCCAATTCAGCAAATACAAATATACAAAGTAACTCACCATTCTATCAGTTCAGCAAATACAAATATACAAAGTAACTCACCATTCTATCAGTTCAGCAAATACAAATATACAAAGTAACTCACCATTCCCCCCAGTTCAGCAAATACAAATATACAAAGTAACTCACCATTCTATCAGTTCAGCAAATACAAATATACAAAGTAACTCACCATTCCCCCAGTTCAGCAAATACAAATATACAAAGTAACTCACCATTCTATCAGTTCAGCAAATACAAATATACAAAGTAACTCACCATTCCCCCCAGTTCAGCAAATACAAATATACAAAGTAACTCACCATTCTATCAGTTCAGCAAATACAAATATACAAAGTAACTCACCATTCCCCCAGTTCAGCAAATACAAATATACAAAGTAACTCACCATTCTATCAGTTCAGCAAATACAAATATACAAAGTAACTCACCATTCTATCAGTTCAGCAAATACAAATATACAAAGTAACTCACCATTCCCCCAGTTCAGCAAATACAAATATACAAAGTAACTCACCATTCCCCCAGTTCAGCAAATACAAATATACAAAGTAACTCACCATTCTATCAGTTCAGCAAATACAAATATACAAAGTAACTCACCATCCCCCCCAGTTCAGCAAATACAAATATACAAAGTAACTCACCATTCCCCCCAGTTCAGCAAATACAAATATACAAAGTAACTCACCATTCCCCCCAGTTCAGCAAATACAAATATACAAAGTAACTCACCATTCCCCCCAGTTCAGCAAATACAAATATACAAAGTAACTCACCATTCTATCAGTTCAGCAAATACAAATATACAAAGTAACTCACCATTCCCCCCAGTTCAGCAAATACAAATATACAAAGTAACTCACCATTCTATCAGTTCAGCAAATACAAATATACAAAGTAACTCACCATTCTATCAGTTCAGCAAATACAAATATGTATTAAGGCTCTTTATAAGCACACAGGAGGGCCTTCTCTTCAGCTAGTACATACGTATATTACACAGTTCGCACACCGCCTGTCTTCCCAAACCACAGCTTAGCAAATACAAATATACAAAGTAACTCACCATTCTATCAGTTCAGCAAATACAAATATACAAAGTAACTCACCATTCCCCCCAGTTCAGCAAATACAAATATACAAAGTAACTCACCATTCCCCCCAGTTCAGCAAATACAAATATACAAAGTAACTCACCATTCCCCCCAGTTCAGCAAATACAAATATACAAAGTAACTCACCATTCCCCCCAGTTCAGCAAATACAAATATACAAAGTAACTCACCATTCCCCCCAGTTCAGCAAATACAAATATACAAAGTAACTCACCATTCCCCCCAGTTCAGCAAATACAAATATACAAAGTAACTCACCATTCCCCCCAGTTCAGCAAATACAAATATACAAAGTAACTCACCATTCCCCCCAGTTCAGCAAATACAAATATACAAAGTAACTCACCATTCCCCCCAGTTCAGCAAATACAAATATACAAAGTAACTCACCATTCCCCCCAGTTCAGCAAATACAAATATACAAAGTAACTCACCATTCCCCCCAGTTCAGCAAATACAAATATACAAAGTAACTCACCATCCCCCCAGTTCAGCAAATACAAATATACAAAGTAACTCACCATCCCCCCAGTTCAGCAAATACAAATATACAAAGTAACTCACCATCCCCCCAGTTCAGCAAATACAAATATACAAAGTAACTCACCATCCCCCCCAGTTCAGCAAATACAAATATACAAAGTAACTCACCATCCCCCCCAGTTCAGCAAATACAAATATACAAAGTAACTCACCATTCTATCAGTTCAGCAAATACAAATATACAAAGTAACTCACCATTCCCCCCAGTTCAGCAAATACAAATATACAAAGTAACTCACCATTCCCCCAGTTCAGCAAATACAAATATACAAAGTAACTCACCACCCCCCCCAGTTCAGCAAATACAAATATACAAAGTAACTCACCATTCTATCAGTTCAGCAAATACAAATATACAAAGTAACTCACCATTCCCCCCAGTTCAGCAAATACAAATATACAAAGTAACTCACCATTCCCCCCAGCTTAGCAAATACAAATATACAAAGTAACTCACCATCCCCCCAGTTCAGCAAAAACAAATATACAAAGTAACTCACCATTCCCCCAGTTCAGCAAATACAAATATACAAAGTAACTCACCATTCCCCCAGTTCAGCAAATACAAATATACAAAGTAACTCACCATTCCCCCCAGTTCAGCAAATACAAATATACAAAGTAACTCACCATTCCCCCCAGTTCAGCAAATACAAATATACAAAGTAACTCACCATTCCCCCCAGTTCAGCAAATACAAATATACAAAGTAACTCACCATTCCCCCCAGTTCAGCAAATACAAATATACAAAGTAACTCACCATTCCCCCCAGTTCAGCAAATACAAATATACAAAGTAACTCACCATTCTATCAGTTCAGCAAATACAAATATACAAAGTAACTCACCATTCCCCCCAGTTCAGCAAATACAAATATACAAAGTAACTCACCATTCCCCCAGTTCAGCAAATACAAATATACAAAGTAACTCACCATTCTATCAGTTCAGCAAATACAAATATACAAAGTAACTCACCATTCCCCCCAGTTCAGCAAATACAAATATACAAAGTAACTCACCATTCCCCCCAGTTCAGCAAATACAAATATACAAAGTAACTCACCATTCTATCAGTTCAGCAAATACAAATATACAAAGTAACTCACCATTCCCCCAGTTCAGCAAATACAAATATACAAAGTAACTCACCATTCTATCAGTTCAGCAAATACAAATATACAAAGTAACTCACCATTCCCCCCAGTTCAGCAAATACAAATATACAAAGTAACTCACCATTCCCCCCAGTTCAGCAAATACAAATATGTATTAAGGCTCTTTATAAGCACACAGGAGGGCCTTCTCTTCAGCTAGTACATACGTATATTACAAATGCAGCCTTTTGCTTACATGCGCCAATGACACCAGAAGGGGTCACAGTGATATCAGGGGTCAGAGGTTACTGATAGGACTGAAGGAAGGGGGGGGGCCAACTCTCACAAGCAGTTATTCACTAATATGCAAGTACTTCCTGGGCTTACTATCTGAGTGTGCAGTAAACTCATGACACCCCAGGTGCCTCATTACATATATGTCAGATCATGGGACACTGTAGTTACACAACATAATTCTCTGCATCTTTTAGCTGGTCCATAGTAACTCTGTCAAGTTCGATTCTAACACGTGAAATATAATACTTCAAGGCTGTAATCAGATGATGATGGCTCCCCGCTGACCCATTTTTCCACATTCCATACTCCAGGTAGGAAGACAGCACACTGGATACGTAGGGCATAGAAGGACACTTACCAAGTCCCAATTATAATTAAAAATTCACACAGTTACCAGCCTCCACATTTTATTTAAAAGACCTTTTTTTTTTACAACTGGGCCCATATGTACAAGCAAACAGCGTTTCAGGCCTGCAAAAGGCTGTGTGGGTGTCACACAGACTAGTCCGGGCACAGGGTGTGGGTGTCACACAGACTAGTCCGGGCACAGGGTGTGGGTGTCACACAGACTAGTCCGGGCACAGGGTGTGGGTGTCACACAGACTAGTCAGGGCACAGGGTGTGGGTGTCACACAGACTAGTCAGGGCACAGGGTGTGGGTGTCACACAGACTAGTCAGGGCACAGGGTGTGGGTGTCACACAGACTAGTCAGGGCACAGGGTGTGGGTGTCACACAGACTAGTCAGGGCACAGGGTGTGGGTGTCACACAGACTAGTCAGGGCACAGGGTGTGGGTGTCACACAGACTAGTCAGGGCACAGGGTGTGGGTGTCACACAGACTAGTCAGGGCACAGGGTGTGGGTGTCACACAGACTAGTCAGGGCACAGGGTGTGGGTGTCACACAGACTAGTCAGGGCACAGGGTGTGGGTGTCACACAGACTAGTCAGGGCACAGGGTGTGGGTGTCACACAGACTAGTCAGGGCACAGGGTGTGGGTGTCACACAGACTAGTCAGGGCACAGGGTGTGGGTGTCACACAGACTAGTCAGGGCACAGGGTGTGGGTGTCACACAGACTAGTCAGGGCACAGGGTGTGGGTGTCACACAGACTAGTCAGGGCACAGGGTGTGGGTGTCACACAGACTAGTCAGGGCACAGGGTGTGGGTGTCACACAGACTAGTCAGGGCACAGGGTGTGGGTGTCACACAGACTAGTCAGGGCACAGGGTGTGGGTGTCACACAGACTAGTCAGGGCACAGGGTGTGGGTGTCACACAGACTAGTCAGGGCACAGGGTGTGGGTGTCACACAGACTAGTCAGGGCACAGGGTGTGGGTGTCACACAGACTAGTCAGGGCACAGGGTGTGGGTGTCACACAGACTAGTCAGGGCACAGGGTGTGGGTGTCACACAGACTAGTCAGGGCACAGGGTGTGGGTGTCACACAGACTAGTCAGGGCACAGGGTGTGGGTGTCACACAGACTAGTCAGGGCACAGGGTGTGGGTGTCACACAGACTAGTCAGGGCACAGGGTGTGGGTGTCACACAGACTAGTCAGGGCACAGGGTGTGGGTGTCACACAGACTAGTCAGGGCACAGGGTGTGGGTGTCACACAGACTAGTCAGGGCACAGGGTGTGGGTGTCACACAGACTAGTCAGGGCACAGGGTGTGGGTGTCACACAGACTAATCAGGGCACAGAGTGTGGGGGTCACACAGACTAATCAGGGCACAGAGTGTGGGGGTCACACAGACTAATCAGGGCACAGAGTGTGGGGGTCACACAGACTAATCAGGGCAGAGTGTGGGGGTCACACAGACTAATCAGGGCACAGAGTATGGGGGGGTTACACAGACTAATCAGGGCACCGAGTGTGGGGGTCACACAGACTAATCAGGGCACAGAGGGTGGGTGTCACACAGACTAATCAGGGCACAGAGGGTGGGTGTCACACAGACTAATCAGGGCACAGAGTGTGGGTGTCACACAGACTAATCAGGGCACAGAGGGTGGGTGTCACACAGACTAATCAGGGCAGAGTGTGGGTGTCACACAGACTAATCAGGGCACAGAGGGTGGGTGTCACACAGACTAATCAGGGCACAGAGTGTGGGTGTCACACAGACTAATCAGGGCACAGAGTGTGGGTGTCACACAGACTAATCAGGGCAGAGTGTGGGTGTCACACAGACTAATCAGGGCACAGAGGGTGGGTGTCACACAGACTAATCAGGGCACAGAGGGTGGGTGTCACACAGACTAGTCAGGGCACAGGGTGTGGGTGTCACACAGACTAGTCAGGGCACAGGGTGTGGGTGTCACACAGACTAGTCAGGGCACAGAGTGTGGGTGTCACACAGACTAGTCAGGGCACAGAATGTGGGTGTCACACAGACTAGTCAGGGCACAGAGTGTGGGTGTCACACAGACTAGTCAGGGCACAGAGTGTGGGTGTCACACAGACTAGTCAGGGCACAGAGTGTGGGTGTCACACAGACTAGTCAGGGCACAGAGTGTGGGTGTCACACAGACTAATCAGGGCACAGAGTGTGGGGGTCACACAGACTAATCAGGGCACAGAGTGTGGGGGTCACACAGACTAATCAGGGCACAGAGGGTGGGTGTCACACAGACTAATCAGGGCAGAGTGTGGGGGTCACACAGACTAATCAGGGCACAGAGTATGGGGGGGTTACACAGACTAATCAGGGCACGGAGTGTGGGGGTCACACAGACTAATCAGGGCACAGAGGGTGGGTGTCACACAGACTAATCAGGGCACAGAGGGTGGGTGTCACACAGACTAATCAGGGCACAGAGGGTGGGTGTCACACAGACTAATCAGGGCAGAGTGTGGGTGTCACACAGACTAATCAGGGCACAGAGGGTGGGTGTCACACAGACTAATCAGGGCACAGAGTGTGGGTGTCACACAGACTAATCAGGGCAGAGTGTGGGTGTCACACAGACTAATCAGGGCACAGAGGGTGGGTGTCACACAGACTAATCAGGGCACAGAGGGTGGGTGTCACACAGACTAGTCAGGGCACAGAGTGTGGGTGTCACACAGACTAATCAGGGCACAGAGGGTGGGTGTCACACGGACTAATCAGGGCACAGAGGGTGGGGGTCACACAGACTAGTCAGGGCACAGAGTGTGAGGGGTCACACAGACTAATCAGGGCACAGAGTGTGGGTGTCACACAGACTAATCAGGGCACAGAGGGTGGGTGTCACACAGACTAATCAGAGCAGAGTGTGGGGGTCACACAGACTAATCAGGGCACAGAGTATGGGGGGGTCACACAGACTAATCAGGGCACAGAGTGTGGGGGTCACACAGACTAATCAGGGCACAGAGTGTGGGGGTCACACAGACTAATCAGGGCACAGAGGGTGGGGGTCACACAGACTAATCAGGGCACAGAGGGTGGGGGTCACACAGACTAATCAGGGCACAGGGTGTGGGTGTCACACAGACTAATCAGGGCACAGAGTGTGGGTGTCACACAGACTAATCAGGGCACAGAGGGTGGGTGTCACACAGACTAATCAGGGCAGAGGGTGGGGGTCACACAGACTAATCAGGGCAGAGGGTGGGGGTCACACAGACTAATCAGGGCAGAGGGTGGGGTCACACAGACTAATCAGGGCACAGAGTATGGGGGGGTTACACAGACTAATCAGGGCACAGAGTGTGGGGGTCACACAGACTAATCAGGGCACAGAGTGTGGGTGTCACACAGACTAATCAGGGCACAGGGTGTGGGGGTCACACAGACTAATCAGGGCACAGAGTGTGGGTGTCACACAGACTAATCAGGGCACAGAGGGTGGGTGTCACACAGACTAATCAGGGCAGAGTGTGGGGGTCACACAGACTAATCAGGGCAGAGTGTGGGGGTCACACAGACTAATCAGGGCACAGAGTGTGGGTGTCACACAGACTAATCAGGGCACAGAGTGTGGGTGTCACACAGACTAATCAGGGCACAGAGTGTGGGTGTCACACAGACTAATCAGGGCACAGAGGGTGGGTGTCACACAGACTAATCAGGGCACAGAGGGTGGGTGTCACACAGACTAATCAGGGCACAGAGTGTGGGTGTCACACAGACTAATCAGGGCACAGAGTGTGGGTGTCACACAAACTAATCAGGGCACAGAGGGTGGGTGTCACACAGACTAATCAGGGCACAGAGGGTGGGTGTCACACAGACTAATCAGGGCACAGAATGTGGGTGTCACACAGACTAATCAGGGCACAGAGTGTGGGTGTCACACAGACTAATCAGGGCACAGAGTGTGGGGGTCACACAGACTAATCAGGGCACAGAGTGTGGGGGTCACACAGACTAATCAGGGCACAGAGTGTGGGGGTCACACAGACTAATCAGGGCACAGAGTGTGGGGGTCACACAGACTAATCAGGGCACAGAGTGTGGGGGTCACACAGACTAATCAGGGCACAGAGTGTGGGGGTTGTCAAGGTATTTGAAATATTATTAAATAATATATAGAGGTATATTTGTCTTTATTTAATAGATCTGTGGATATGAACATGGTCTGTAGGACAAAGGATTAGATCTCCCCCACTCCAATTGCACAGGAGACATTCTTGACTGAAAGGAGAACAAAGGATTATCTCTGGGAGATATCACACACTCAATATGTTAAATTATGCAATTGTATAATTTAGCAAGGAACTAAAATATAACATAGTTTCAGGATACAGGCAAATATATGGAGACGAAATGTCTGAATTACCCTTTTGGAACTGATCAAAATCATGGAGAGACAGCTTTTATGCACATGGTGTTAATTTTTAAATACACATCTGCACTGCTGGCTAAACAGGAAATATGCTGTTTTAAAGACTCTTACAACTCCTCATGGATTGACCCCATGTGGAGCAATAAAGGCCTTGGAAAACACAGACAAATGCTAAGGTGTGACTCTGGAAGTTCACGTAAGCAGACAGCAAATAAACATTTTTTTTTTCTCTCTCTGTTTAAATACATGCCCCAGAATGTATTAAATATAGAAATTTGGGAAATTGTCTAAATTCTATATTATTATTACATGGGTATTTGCTAAGCTTGGGAGGTAACTGTTTTAGTCAGTCAAAAATGTGTAATAACCTCTGTTTTTGCTTATATTTTTCAGACAGATAAATTCAGATATACATAGAAATGATATATATGTTTTGAAAACACAAAAGATCTTACTTAGCCTCTGTGTTTTTAAGAATATAAATAAATACTTATGGACCATACACATACTAATGATTGGATCATCTCTAATAATTATTTCTATTTTTATTGCAGACAACCATTGGTCATGAGCATCAATCTTAGAAAGAGACGGAATGCCGCATGAAATGAATTAAGTCATATCATATAAACATACAAATAAATGTTTATAAAGTTTCACATACATCTTTTAAAATATAGTGAGATGAAAATATGGAAGTTACTTTGATGTGATATGACTATGAGATATATATTTGATGTGATATAACTATGAAATATAAGTTATTTTAATATAATGTTAGATATGTGATGTTTCATATCAAAATGATCAGAAAATTCATTAAGATATAACTTATCCAAAACAAATATTATGAATAGTTGTCGCAGTAAATTATGATAAAAATTAATAACCATTTCATAGAAATACTGACTTAAGCTGTTTCAAATGTTGCTGTGTCTGTTTGTGCTGCCACCTGGTGTTACGTTGCGAGAACTACAGCCAGAAGGTTCTTTCTGGCTGTTAAAAATGAAATTTCCAAGGGCCAATCCGATTTAGACTTCCCAGATAACCAATGGGAAGGTCAGCTCCCGTAGTGCCACCCACATGATGTCATCAATGATTATATAATGGGAGTGTTGAATGCACAAGAGAGAGTTGTCTGTAACTTGTTGAAAATTAGTGATCTGATTTTGGCTGCGATATACCTAAAAAAAAAAAAAAGTTCACTTCAGCAAGGAGCTTAAAACTTATCCTTGATTTGTGCAAAAACCTTCTTTCAAATGAGATGACCTAAAGACCGCTACGAATTGGATCTGTTGCAAAACATTGGGAACCGGATTGCTGTTTATTTGGGTGATGCATACAAGGGTTTTGTAAGATAAGTTATATGCATAGTCAATTTGTATTTAATAGATTTAAAGAAATAGTGTGTTTTAATTAGCATTTCACAGCCTATATATATATTGTTTAAATCTGCGTCTGATTGACCAAGTAACTCATCTATGCAAGTTCTGATATTGTCAGTTAATTTTGTATTAGGATAAATTGCAGTTAAATAGCAGAATATATATTATCCTATTGTTTTATAAACACTGTTTAGAATTGTATTGCTTGGATGTTAAAGGTTTTTAGTCCCATTGTGTTAAATAAATAAAAGGCTGAATTGTGAAGGTATATTTTTCTGGGTTTTGTAAGAAGGATAGCATATCTTAAGAGTTGGTTTTACGCATATAAACTTTTATTTAGTTTCCTTTTACTGCAAATATAGTTCAATATGTTTATGGATATTAACTAAATAAAAGAATTCAGATATTTATATTAATTGTATGGTCTAGTAGGTGCATGGTTGATAAGGGTTTCTATTTCTTTGTATTGTGTTTATAACCCTGCCATAAACTTATATATATTATTTGGATAGCACTACTAAGATTTTCATAAATATACTGACATAATAATTGGAGGCACTTTTTCTGAGATTTATTAATATTCCATCATAATTGATATAATATATTTGTAAGTAAATAGAAATTATTATAAAAGAGAAAAAAAATAAATTCATATTTCGATATTAATATTTTAAAGATATAATTTTTTTTTTGAGAAGTTGAAATATTAATTTTCATGTTTCGAGATTGACATTAATATCTTGAAATATTATTAAAGATTAATTTTGAAAAATTAATAAAAATATTAATTTTTCATATTTCAAAATTAATCAAAAATATTAATTTTTCATATTTTCAAAGTTAATCAAAAATATTGATTTTTCATATTTCGGAATATTAATTTTTCATATTTCAAAATTAATAATATTTTTTTTTTGAAATATAAAATTTTTCTCTCTTTTTATTGGCAAAAAATTGTATTAGCATTTTAGTTAAATAAATACTAAACCAATACAATAATGTCTGTAGCCAGAAGTGACTCATTTAATTCTATACATAGCAATGAAATTGGTCCCATAACCATACCTATTACTAAAGGTCAGGTCCTTAAGAAAGATATCTTAAGTTACCTTAAAGGGAAGTTTAATATTGCGGGTGAATTAAATGATTTTATGGATATGCTTGAAACTAGGGCTAAAAATATTACCGTTAATAATAATATGTGGAATGAAGAGAATGAATTCTTCCAGGAATTATTAATGATTAATCAATGCAAAGCTCCCATAAAGCGAGACGAACTAATACTAAAATCCTGGCCCCTTTTAATATGCATAATTGACGAAATGTCGTTTTGTGTCACAGACAAACGATTGCAAATACAGGAGCTAGAAAATAGTATTCGTTCCTCGCGCAGACGCGAAGAGGGTTTAAAAACAGCCAAAAATAAAATGGATGAATTTGCCCAAAACCTAGCCACCTTAGATAAGCACAATATGGACTTAATCGCGCAGATACAAGATTTAAATAAACAGCTTGCGCAAAGCCAGAGAGAATTAAGCGATTTAAAAAGGTCATATCGCCATAATGAAAACCCCTATATTAGCAATGAGAATAATACAGATAATGCTAACTCCTTTAGCGAACGCGTCAGGGACGAGGTACGAAAATATATAGAACAACATAGACAAATGACCCCTAACGGGTCAGAAGTAGATTTCCCAAATAGACAATCCCCTCAGGATGTAAATCCAGAGGACAGCTGTAGCGCAGCTGATGCGGGGGAGGGAAACTCTAACAGAGAATCCCAAAATAAGTCTGATAAAGTCTATGATTCCCATAAAATAATCACCTTCGTACAACGCGCAGTACCTATATTCTCCAATAAGGGAACAACATCTGTAATTGATCATTTACAGGCTTTTGAAAATGCGTTAGCTATAATGAATGTTACAAGTGAGAAATTGAAAATTGAATTTCTGCCTTGGGTATTTGACAGTAAGCATCACAAATTCTTTGCTTCACTAAAGGATATGAATATTCATTCCTGGAATGGGGTAAAACAACAATGCAGAAAAGAATTCGGGCAATATCGCACTAAAACTGCCGCAAAAATAGCGGTATATGGTTTAAAGTGTCGTGCGAATCAGAGTCCAGTCGAATTCCTTTCTGTATTGAAAAATGCGTACAGTATGGCTGAAGATAATCCCAGATTTGATGGCTCAGAATTTGTAAATTTATTTTTTGAAGCATTGCCTACACCCATCAAAATCAACTTAGCTAGAGATTTTGATGAGGACTGCTCATTGGAATGGCTGATCAAAGAGAGTACGAAGTTATACTCTATTCAGCAGTCCAGTGAGCAGGGGGTTAAAAATGAGTCAAAACCCAAAATTGTGGCAGAAACTAGGGTGTCACCTAGCCCCCTCAATTTGGAGTCCAACAAGAGGACTTATGCAGAGGTGGCCAGTCAAAACAGGCCATCTCCACAGAGGTTTAATTCTGCCCCTCCCCCTACACAGGTTGAGGCGCAGGGAGACTATAACCAAAGTGGGGGACATAATCAGGTGAATAATTACTCACAAAGAGAATACTCACCGAATAATTGGTATCCGCGCAAGGGTAGATACAATAGACGGCGAAGATATTCTCAGGGTAACCAGACACCCCAGGTATATAATGCTCCCCAAAGTACTAATGCTGAACAAGCTGAACCCCAGGGGCAACCACGCCAGAATAGAAATAGTGGCCCTGATTCTGAGGGAACCCAATGGTCCAGGAATCAGTACAATGGGGCACCAAGAGATAGGCCCAGGGGTAGAGGTAACTTGTACAATCAGGTAGATATGCTGTTTACCCAATTAAATCGGTTGAGCGAACAAATCGCTAATATGAGTCAAAAATCTACGGCTCAGCAACCGAACAATACTTTTTTAGGGGTACAGCCAGTGGTCAGCAGTGGACCACAGGCACAGTCATAAATACTGCAGTATCACCTGAAGGGGAGGGGAGAGATATACAAAATGTAGTAATAAATATCAATGATACTAATCATGTTATCTCCCCACAGACCGGAAACGGACAAATTAGCTGTGACAATGAGCGACATCAGCCGGGAAAAATTAACCAAACTTTTCCTCTGCAGTGTTCTCTTAACATTATTTCCACAGATGCAGTACACAAGAACCCAGCTGACCTTGTCATAGGGGAAACAGGTAGGTATGAAATTTCCTCTGCATCGAATGACACAGCGGATCCAGGTAAAACGTGGCGAAGCCCACAGATGTACAAGAATGCAAATTTTATGTGTGAAATGATAGAAACTACAGGAAGATATTATGTACTAGTTGAGCTGCAAGATTCAGTCTCCAACCCTATCAGGGGATTAATTGACACTGGGTCACAGGCAACTATCTTATCCCACAGGTACTACACACAGCTAAATGAGCTAACACCCCACAAACCCAAAATAAGAGAATTTGACGGTTCTCTAATAGGTGTTGGGGGTGACTCCCTAAAAGTCTACGGTACTGCCTGGTTAAAATTTAAATTGGGGAACAGGGTCATAAGACACCCTGTCATTATAGTGGATCTGCCAACTGATCGTTTAATTATTGGTAGTGATCTCCTGAAACGATTAAGCACCATAATTGATTGCATAAATAATGTAATCTGGTCGCAAGTTAAACGGCCTATCAATTATGAAAAATCTGGTATATCTCGCACCCGACACAGCTGTCACGTGGTGGAAGAGAAACCAGATGCTGTGGAGATTCATTTCAGGAATAACTCTACACCTGAAATCACTATTCTGCAAATAGATGATCAGACTCCTTTTAGTGGCTCTGATGGTAATACTTTTAAAATATCGCCTGGAAAGATAGCGAATATTTCCCTAGATAGCGATGTATTAACCATATCACTCCACAAGGGGGATCATAAAATCCCTAAAGGGGGAGACCATGCTCAATACCTTACAGGGATTGAGAGAGTTAAAGAGGATCTATTTATCCCTATACAAGTGCATGACCTTGGTAAAACCAAGTATGCTAAAATAAATTTAAAACAGGAAGCTAGCTATATAAGCGAAGGTTTATTAGCGCAAATAGCTGAACCTAAAGTGATTAAATATCTTTCTCCCCAAGACCACTGTGTCAACGGCCTGGATGACAGGTCTGAAAGCTATAACATCACAGCTAAGTGCTTATTATCTATCTCTATTGGTAATAAGTCAGTGAAGCACCTGTTTTTAGTTTTAAATACTCCCTATAATCAAATATACATTGGCAATGATATCTTACATAGATATGCCATACAAATAGATTTGATTAATTCTTGCCTCTGGAGCAGGTTAAAGGGGGACCCTGAAGTATTTCAGGATGAAAATGCAGCCCTGAAATCAAACCAGCAATTGCCATATGCTGTGAATATGCAGGTATCTAGCGATGTTATAATTCCTGCTGGGGCTGATAAATTTCTTTTACCCTTACAGGTAAAGAGAGGTCAGAAATTAAAAACTTCTGAAACACTGATTTGCCTCTCCCATAGAATACAAAATCTGGGTGTCTCAGTAACCTACACTCCTATGGTGAATATTGGAACTGTTCCAATAAATATTATTGTGCATAACATGACCCCACAGGATATAACATTATCCAAGGGAACTACCATAGGATATGCACTGGAATCAAGTTATTACACTTTTGGATTCCAGAATAATGTAATTGGGCTAATACCTGAAGGATACCTAACTGAAGAACAATTAATAGAACAATCCTTTGCATCTATGCCAGAGGGTCTATTTAATATTCAGTCTATTTATCCCTTCAGCTCAGAGGAAGGCATCTGTAAAATTGAAGAAGCCTCTCTAGTGTTTGATCAGCCAATCAAACAGCAAGATTACCCCAATACCCAGAGTCATGGGAGCAATGTAAATTATAATCAAGGGGATCTCACCTCTAGACTGGAAGAAGCCTATGAAATAGGACAGCCTGAAATCTTTCCAGGATTTCAGCAAATAGTCGAAGAGCAAATATCCTTAGCTAATGGCTGTTCCAGCGATGATGAACGCCAACAGCTGCGAGAACTCCTAATGGAATACAAGGATATTTTCGCTAAGGATTCTTATGACTGTGGTACCACAGACTTGCACATTGCAAGAATACAAACAGATCCTAATGCGCCACCTGTATTTGTCAAACAATACAGACTTCCCTTAGCCTCATATGATTCTCTTGCAGAGATCATAAGGAATTTGGAAGAAAGAGGTATTATCAGACAGGTGCACAGCTCTTATAATAATCCTATTCTAGGTGTCCTTAAGCCCAATGGACAATGGCGTTTGTGTGCTGACTTAAGACAGCTAAACAAACGAGTATACATGTCTGGCTGGCCTGTACCATACATTGACCAGTGCCTAGCACAAATGCAGGGATCCAAAATATTCACTGCCATTGATTGTGCACAGGGATATTGGACCATAAAGGTACATGAAGAGGACCAATATAAGCTAGCATTCTCCTTCCAAAAGATTCAGTATGCATTCCAGAGACTTCCATTTGGATACATAAATTCTGGACATGAATTTGCTGTATTCATGCATAAGGCTATGCCTGACGCACTGGAAAGGGGGACCTTATCTTATGTGGATGATGTTTTAATCAAAAGCACAGACTTTGAAAAACACATTGCAGAGCTTAAACACGTCCTCAGCCAACTTAAAAGGGCAGGTGTCAAATTATCCCTGCAAAAAGCTCAATGGTGCCGCACTCGTGTAAACTTCTTGGGACATGAAGTTACCTCTGAAGGATTAAATCCCCAAAAGAAAAAGGTGGAAGCTATAGTGAATTCTAAAAACCCAACTAACTTAAAGGAATTGAGATCATTCCTGGGTATGACAAATTATTCTCGCAAATTCATTGATAATTATGCGGAATTAGCTAAACCACTACTACTTCTTCTAAAGAAAGATGTGGAATGGCACTGGAGTGAGTCTCAAGAGACAGCCATCAGAGAGCTGAAGAGAAAACTCACTCAAGCACCTTGCTTAGCGTACCCTGAAGGTGGTAAACCTTTCTTCTTAGAGACAGGTTACACAGATATAAGCATGAGTGCTGTGTTATACCAAAAGCATGATAATTTGAACAAAGCCATTGCTTATGCGAGCAAAAATCTATCCCCAGTAGAAATAAAATTTAGCGATTGCGAAAAAGCCCTCTTATCTACTGTATGGGCTCTACAAAATTTCCGCAGCTATATACAGGGCGAGAAAATTATTGTAGAAACGGCCCACCAGCCTTTGCTATATTTGCAAAGTGAGAGAATAAGAGATGGGAATTTGTCTAATAGCCGCATAACAGCGTGGACTCTTTCCTTGCAAGGCTGGCCATTAGAAATTCGCTACAAGCAGAATAAAAAGAATCCAGTCGCACAAGGACTTGCTGAGCTCCACGACTGTACTGATAGAGATCCTGGGGAAGAATTATCAGAAGATGATTCTCTGGAGGAACAATTGCTTTCACCATATAAAATGTACAATGAGGACCATTGCCAAACACTACCTTGGGTGTATGTTGATGGTTGTTCTTACCATGCCACTATTGATAATGAGCGCAGACTAGTTGCTGGCATTGGTATAACTGGGGCAAATGGATTCCCAAATTTATCTATAGGTTTCAACATTGGACCAAGATCCAGTCAAGTTGCTGAACTAACTGCTGTTTTCAAAACCATTGAAATGGCTATTGAACATGGTATTCATAAATTTGTGATCATAACTGACTCAAATTATGTGCGTGACAGTTTTGTTGAATACCTGCCAACTTGGAAAAGAAATGGCATGCAGAAAAGCAATAACAAACCAGTCAAGCATGGCAAATTGTTCTGCGAGATTGATAATCTGGTAGTATCCAATGATTTAACCATACACTGGAAAAAGACCAAGGGTCATTCCAGAGTTTTAGGTCCTGATAAGGAAGGCAATGACCTTGCGGATTCATTAGCCAAACAAGGAGCCATAACTGGAGAACTCCTTAATATTGACCATTTAATGGGTGCAATTCAGGTAGAAGCCATTACCAGAAACCAGGCAAAACAACAGAGTGAGCCTAATTTGGTACAATGGAGTCAGGATTCTCCTAGTGAGGACCTGATCACTAGTCAAAAAGAAGACCCCATTGTAGGCATCTTCTATAAACACATAGAAGATCCTGAAAGCAACCCCATCTCAAAAGATGATTGTATTGGCAAAGAAGATCTGAGAATCTTAATAAAATCTAAATCACAATTCAAATTACAGGATGGTTTGTTAATTAGAACCTCCAAAACTGGCATCCAACAGTGGGTAGTACCCACCAAGTTCAGAGGTCTAATGCTTCAACATGCCCATGATGCTCCCACATCTGGTCATCGCGGTGCCAAACTCACGTACGAAATATTGCGTGATTATGCTTTTTGGCCACACATGTTGAAAGATGTTCAAACCTACTGTCAAGGGTGTTTAATCTGTCCACAGTTCCAACCCACTGCACCAACGCATAGAGCGCCATTGCAGAAAAGGGGGATGGTAATGCCATGGTCAGATATACAAATTGATTTTATTGGCCCGGTAACAAGATCATCAAGAGGTAACAAATACATGTTAACCGTAACATGCCTGTTCACTAAATGGGTAGAGTGCATTAGTGCACCTAACAATAGTGCTGAAACATGTGCAGCATTGCTCATCAACCATGTATTTTCCAGATTCGGTTTGCCCCAAAGAATCGAATCAGATCGGGGGACCCACTTCACTAGCGAAGTAATGACAAAAATGTGGAAAATACTAGGGGTTAAAAGAAAGCTCCATATTGCTTATAGAGCTGCCTCAAGTGGTGGTGTAGAGCGTTACAACCAGTCCATTGTTAAAATCCTCAAAAAGTTTGTGAGTGAAACAGGTAAAGACTGGGATGTAAAACTACCTCTAGTCTTAATGGCATTAAGAGCAACTCCAAGTAGTGCTACCAAGATGTCACCTTTTGAACTGATGACTGGTAGAAGAATGGTTCTACCTCAGCATCTGCTATACCGTACATCAGACCAAAACTTGATAAACGCTGCTAATACACATCAATATGTGGAGAACTTAAGAAAACACCTGCAATATGCCTTTGCATTTGCTCAAAGGAATTTAGAAAGAGCCGCAACTGCCACTAAAACCTATTATGACCTCAAAACATCCAAAAAGGAATATGAAATAAATGATAAAGTTTATCTTTATAACTTTGGAAGAGATCAGGTTAGGGAGAAGAAATTTCTTCCCTCATGGAAAGGTCCTTTCGTCATTACTGACAAAATATCTCCAGTGGCCTATAAAATACGGATCCCCAAAAATGAAAGTTTCATAGATAAATGGGCCCATATCAATCAATTGCGAGCGTGTCATCCCAGATCCCAACTACAAGTCATAGAGGGAGAATGAAGTGTCATATCCCCAAATGAACTAAAGACATACTATAGTTTAAAGATGCCTAACTGATAAACATGAAGGTTCAAAATTGACAGACTATCTACATAGAAGACTGTCCATGATGTGTACGGTCAACATCCTCACCAAATACCACTAACTTTGATCCAATTCAAATACATGTGTCCTACATATTTTTGAATTGGAAAGGGGGATTTATGTCAAGGTATTTGAAATATTATTAAATAATATATAGAGGTATATTTGTCTTTATTTAATAGATCTGTGGATATGAACATGGTCTGTAGGACAAAGGATTAGATCTCCCCCACTCCAATTGCACAGGAGACATTCTTGGCTGAAAGGAGAACAAAGGATTATCTCTGGGAGATATCACACACTCAATATGTTAAATTATGCAATTGTATAATTTAGCAAGGAACTAAAATATAACATAGTTTCAGGATACAGGCAAATATATGGAGACGAAATGTCTGAATTACCCTTTTGGAACTGATCAAAATCATGGAGAGACAGCTTTTATGCACATGGTGTTAATTTTTAAATACACATCTGCACTGCTGGCTAAACAGGAAATATGCTGTTTTAAAGACTCTTACAACTCCTCATGGATTGACCCCATGTGGAGCAATAAAGGCCTTGGAAAACACAGACAAATGCTAAGGTGTGACTCTGGAAGTTCACGTAAGCAGACAGCAAATAAACATTTTTTTTTTCTCTCTCTGTTTAAATACATGCCCCAGAATGTATTAAATATAGAAATTTGGGAAATTGTCTAAATTCTATATTATTATTACATGGGTATTTGCTAAGCTTGGGAGGTAACTGTTTTAGTCAGTCAAAAATGTGTAATAACCTCTGTTTTTGCTTATATTTTTCAGACAGATAAATTCAGATATACATAGAAATGATATATATGTTTTGAAAACACAAAAGATCTTACTTAGCCTCTGTGTTTTTAAGAATATAAATAAATACTTATGGACCATACACATACTAATGATTGGATCATCTCTAATAATTATTTCTATTTTTATTGCAGACAACCATTGGTCATGAGCATCAATCTTAGAAAGAGACGGAATGCCGCATGAAATGAATTAAGTCATATCATATAAACATACAAATAAATGTTTATAAAGTTTCACATACATCTTTTAAAATATAGTGAGATGAAAATATGGAAGTTACTTTGATGTGATATGACTATGAGATATATATTTGATGTGATATAACTATGAAATATAAGTTATTTTAATATAATGTTAGATATGTGATGTTTCATATCAAAATGATCAGAAAATTCATTAAGATATAACTTATCCAAAACAAATATTATGAATAGTTGTCGCAGTAAATTATGATAAAAATTAATAACCATTTCATAGAAATACTGACTTAAGCTGTTTCAAATGTTGCTGTGTCTGTTTGTGCTGCCACCTGGTGTTATGTTGCGAGAACTACAGCCAGAAGGTTCTTTCTGGCTGTTAAAAATGAAATTTCCAAGGGCCAATCCGATTTAGACTTCCCAGATAACCAATGGGAAGGTCAGCTCCCGTAGTGCCACCCACATGATGTCATCAATGATTATATAATGGGAGTGTTGAATGCACAAGAGAGAGTTGTCTGTAACTTGTTGAAAATTAGTGATCTGATTTTGGCTGCGATATACCTAAAAAAAAAAAAGTTCACTTCAGCAAGGAGCTTAAAACTTATCCTTGATTTGTGCAAAAACCTTCTTTCAAATGAGATGACCTAAAGACCGCTACGAATTGGATCTGTTGCAAAACATTGGGAACCGGATTGCTGTTTATTTGGGTGATGCATACAAGGGTTTTGTAAGATAAGTTATATGCATAGTCAATTTGTATTTAATAGATTTAAAGAAATAGTGTGTTTTAATTAGCATTTCACAGCCTATATATATATTGTTTAAATCTGCGTCTGATTGACCAAGTAACTCATCTATGCAAGTTCTGATATTGTCAGTTAATTTTGTATTAGGATAAATTGCAGTTAAATAGCAGAATATATATTATCCTATTGTTTTATAAACACTGTTTAGAATTGTATTGCTTGGATGTTAAAGGTTTTTAGTCCCATTGTGTTAAATAAATAAAAGGCTGAATTGTGAAGGTATATTTTTCTGGGTTTTGTAAGAAGGATAGCATATCTTAAGAGTTGGTTTTACGCATATAAACTTTTATTTAGTTTCCTTTTACTGCAAATATAGTTCAATATGTTTATGGATATTAACTAAATAAAAGAATTCAGATATTTATATTAATTGTATGGTCTAGTAGGTGCATGGTTGATAAGGGTTTCTATTTCTTTGTATTGTGTTTATAACCCTGCCATAAACTTATATATATTATTTGGATAGCACTACTAAGATTTTCATAAATATACTGACAGGGTCACACAGACTAATCAGGGCACAGAGTGTGGGGGTCACACAGACTAATCAGGGCACAGAGGGTGGGTGTCACACAGACTAATCAGGGCACAGAGGGTGGGTGTCACACAGACTAATCAGGGCACAGAGGGTGGGGGTCACACAGACTAATCAGGGCACAGAGGGTGGGGGTCACACAGACTAATCAGGGCACAGAGGGTGGGGGTCACACAGACTAATCAGGGCACAGAGTGTGGGGGTCACACAGACTAATCAGGGCACAGAGTGTGGGGGTCACACAGACTAATCAGGGCACAGAGTGTGGGGGTCACACAGACTAATCAGGGCACAGAGTGTGGGGGTCACACAGACTAATCAGGGCACAGAGTGTGGGGGTCACACAGACTAATCAGGGCACAGGGTGTGGGGGTCACACAGACTAATCAGGGCACAGAGTGTGGGGGTCACACAGACTAATCAGGGCAGAGTGTGGGGGTCACACAGACTAATCAGGGCACAGAGTGTGGGGGTCACACAGACTAATCAGGGCACAGAGTGTGGGGGTCACACAGACTAATCAGGGCACAGAGTGTGGGGGTCACACAGACTAATCAGGGCACAGAGTGTGGGGGTCACACAGACTAATCAGGGCACAGAGTGTGGGGGTCACACAGACTAATCAGGGCACAGGGTGTGGGTGTCACACAGACTAATCAGGGCACAGAGTGTGGGGGTCACACAGACTAATCAGGGCAGAGTGTGGGGGTCACACAGACTAATCAGGGCACAGAGTGTGGGGGTCACACAGACTAATCAGGGCAGAGTGTGGGGGTCACACAGACTAATCAGGGCAGAGTGTGGGGGTCACACAGACTAATCAGGGCACAGAGTGTGGGGGTCACACAGACTAATCAGGGCACAGAGTGTGGGTGTCACACAGACTAATCAGGGCACAGGGTGTGGGTGTCACACAGACTAATCAGGGCACAGGGTGTGGGTGTCACACAGACTAATCAGGGCACTGTTGCTCTGAGGGTAAATTAGGTGAGAAGCAGATGAAATGTCTGACCGTGAGTGAGATAAAAATAAGACCACGCCGCGTGTCTGCTGCAGTGAGTAGGTAGTGCGTGGGTGAGTGTCCCTCACGAGTGGTTTATCACACACGTCCCTGACTGACACACAAACTTACCTCAGTACCTCAACTTCAATTCAAGTTCAGTATTGTGGGTCCCGGCGAGATGACGAAATCTAGAAACCACCAATCAGCAGTCGATTTCCACCCCTTTCGAATTACGTTCCCCAATCGCACCAATTACAGTCGCCGGGGGGCAGATCCTACACAAAAATACTCAATAGGTCAATGAATGTATCTATTGACTTTCTTACAGCCAATCAACTATCAATGTCCATAATGATTGACAGCTACAGTAGCTAATCAGCATTGCAGGCCAACCATAAGGGCGGTGTATTTTAAACAAATATAAAATGTTCGGTGCAGCTACTTCACATTCACAGACACAGTGTGTGCGCGTGCGTTATAACATACTGATTCCTGAAGTTAGAGGTTCACGAGACGAGCGGAAAGCTCGTACTCGGGGTCTTTTGTGTGTGCGCGGGAAAGTTGGGCCCATGCTCTATGTACTTTATTTAGACGGCAATTATAGAGCTTTATTTAGATTGCAGTCTATGGTTCATATGGGATTGTGTCTCACTACTAGCTGCAGCTCCCAGGCTGCCCTGCATATGTTATTAGCCTGACATTATTGTTGCCATAGTAATAAGTTACACTAAAACAGAGGATGCTGAAGTTGGCTTTCTATTCCCCCAGCATCTTATTCAGGTAGTCAGCTTCTTGTTCATGAAAGTAATTATTAAACAACAATTAGCAAGGTTAATATGATAGTAATCATGACATTTGGCACCATAATTCCCATGCATTTCAATGGGGAATTCTAAATAAGTAACCAAGCTTTTACTCTATTAAAACCATCTTGGCTCACTCTCATTGGGCTGGTTTTATGCTAATTGGGAATCCCTCTATATAAACAATGATATCTAGCCTGAGCTAAATGATACTGATTGTATGGCAGACAGGAGGCTTTATATTTTATGCATAAATCTTTACTGACTTCCAAAACAGCAGCAAAGAACCAGTAACATGGGAACAAAAACAGCCAATCAGCAATGAGCAGATAATATAACCAACAAAAAACAACCAATCAGCACAAAGCAGATAATATAACCAACAAAAAACAACCAATCAGCACAAAGCAGATAATATAACCAACAAAAAACAACCAATCAGCACAAAGCAGATAATATAACCAAGAACAGGAAATGGCTTCCTCTTTGCTGCCAGCCAGCAAGTGATGTTTCCTAGTCTATATACAATATATTTTTTCCTTCTAAGCCATAGAAATGTAATGACTGTCATTGCTTAAAAGTGTATTACTAATTTTGTAGCATTATATCCTTAACATTGTGTCTACACCTATAGCAGCATAACTTCAAACCATAGATCGAGTTCCGATTAGTTAACTCACCCCCACTACCATAACGAGTCCTCTACACCAACTGAGTTATTCAAATTCAAAAGTTCGATTTCTATCATTAGAAATGGCCGTCTAGCTCCTCTTATAAACAACATCATAGACTCTCTTATTTTCAATGCTCCAATCAAAAGTTGATCACCGGTTAAAAATCTGTCTCGGGCTTTCGTATTTTCACGCATGCGCAGCAGCATAGGAACCAAAAAAACGGAACTCAAATATATATTAAATTTGAACACAAATCAAATTCAGTGGAAAAGCTATTTAGAGTATAAGTATAGAGTGAAGCGGCGATCACATTAATTAATTAAATATTATTTTGCAATTGTTAAAATCCTAATTTTATTCAAGAGCAATATGTTGCTGTTTTTTTGCGGAGGCTGTATGTTCCAGATGCGCGGACGGACTTCCGGTTACGCAAAACACTATGGCCTAGATTTGGAGTTTTGTCGGTAACGACCCGAAAAACTAACACCGGCTTTTTTCTGGCCGCACCATAAAAATAACTCTGGTATCGAGAGTCCACATAAAGGCTGCGTTAGGCTCCAAAAAAGGAGTGTAGAGCATTTTTAACGCAGCTTCAACTCTCGATACCAGAGTTGCTTACGGACGCGGCCAGCCTCAAAAACGTGCTCGTGCACGATTCCCCCATAGGAAACAATGGGGCTGTTTGAGCTGGAAAAAAAACCAAACACCTGCAAAAAAGCTGCGTTCAGCTCCTAACGCAGCCCCATTGTTTGCTATGCGGTAACCCTTCCTACGTCTGCACTTAACACTCTAACATGTACCCCGAGTCTAAACACCCCTAACCTTACACTTATTAACCCCTAATCTGCCGCCCCCTGCATATTATTATTAACCCCTAATCTGCCGCTCCGTAAACCGCCGCTACTTACATTATCCCTATGTATCCCTAAACTGCTGCCCCTAACACCGCCGACCCCACACTCTGTGCCCTGACTAGTCTGTGTGACCCCCACACTCTGTGCCCTGATTAGTCTGTGTGACACCCACCCTCTGTGCCCTGATTAGTCTGTGTGACACCCACCCTCTGTGCCCTGATTAGTCTGTGTGACCCCCACCCTCTGTGCCCTGATTAGTCTGTGTGACCCCCACACTCTGTGCCCTGATTAGTCTCTGTGACACCCACATTCTGTGCCCTGATTAGTCTGTGTGACACCCACACTCTGTGCCCTGATTAGTCTGTGTGACCCCTCACACTCTGTGCCCTGATTAGTCTGTGTGACACCCACCCTCTGTGCCCTGATTAGTCTGTCTGACCCCCACACTCTGTGCCCTGATCCAATCAGCCAATCAGATTGAGCTCGCATTCTATTGGCTGATCGGAACAGCCAATAGAATGCGAGCTCAATCTGATTGGCTGATCGGATCAGCCAATCGGATTGAACTTGATTCTGATTGGCTGATTCCATCAGCCAATCAGAATATTCCTACCTTAATTCCGATTGGTTGATAGAATCCTATCAGCCAATCGGAATTCGAGGGACGCCATCTTGGATGACGTCATTTAAAGGAACCGTCATTCGTCGTTCAGTCGTCGGCCAGGATGGATGTTCCGCGGTGGAGGTCTTCAGGATGCTGCCGCTTCGCTCCGGATGGATGCCGCTTGGATGAAGACTTCAATCGGATGGAAGACCTCTTCTGGCCCGCTTGGATGAAGACTTCAGCCGGATCATGGACCTCTTCAGCCCCCCGCTTGGGCTTGGATCAGGACATCGGAGGAGCTCTTCTGGACCGATCGGTGAACCTGGTATGGTGAAGACAAGGTAGGATGATCTTCAGGGGCTTAGTGTTAGGTTTATTTAAGGGGGGTTTGGGTTAGATTAGGGGTATGTGGGTGGTGGGTTGTAATGTTGGGGGGGGGTATTGTATGTTTTTTTTTACAGGCAAAAGAGCTGAATTTCTTGGGGCATGCCCCGCAAAGGGCCCTGTTCAGGGCTGGTAAGGTAAAAGAGCTTTGAACTTTAGTAATTTAGAATAGGGTAGGGCATTTTTTAATTTTGGGGGGCTTTGTTATTTTATTAGGGGGCTTAGAGTAGGTGTAATTAGTTTAAAATTGTTGTAATATTTTTCTTATGTTTGTAAATATTTTTTTATTTTTTGTAACTTAGTTCTTTTTTATTTTTTGTACTTTAGCTAGTTTATTTAATTGTAGTTATTTGTAGCAATTGTATTTAATTAATTTATTGATAGTGTAGTGTTAGGTTAATTGTAGGTAATTGTAGGTAGTTTATTTAATTAATTTATTGATAGTATAGTGTTAGGTTTATTTGTAACTTAGGTTAGGATTTCTTTTACAGGTAAATTTGTAATTATTTTAACTATTTTAGCTATTAAATAGTTCTTAACTATTTAATAGCTATTGTACCTGGTTAAAATAAATACAAAGTTACCTGTAAAATAAATATAAATCCTAAAATAGCTATAATATAATTATAATTTATATTGTAGCTATATTAGGATTTATTTTACAGGTAAGTATTTAGCTTTAAATTGGAATAATTTATTTAATAAGAGTTAATTAATTTCGTTAGATTTAAATTATATTTAACTTAGGGGGGTGTTAGTATTAGGGTTAGACTTAGCTTTAGGGGTTAATACATTTATTAGAATAGCGGCGAGATTCGGTCGGCAGATTAGGGGTTAATAATTGAAGTTAGGTGTCGGCGATGTTAGGGAGGGCAGATTAGGGGTTAATACTATTTATGATAGGGTTAGTGAGGCGGATTAGGGGTTAATAACTTTATTATAGTAGCGCTCAGGTCCGGTCGGCAGATTAGGGGTTAATAAGTGTAGGCAGGTGGAGGCGACGTTGTGGGGGGCAGATTAGGGGTTAATATAATACAGGGGTCGGCGGTGTTAGGGGCAGCAGATTAGGGGTACATAAGGATAACGTAGGTGGCGGTCGGCAGATTAGGGGTTAAAACATTTTTTTCGAGTGTCGGCGATGTGGGGGGACCTCGGTTTAGGGGTACATAGGTAGTTTATGGGTGTTAGTGTACTTTAGAGCACAGTAGTTAAGAGCTTTATAAACCGGCGTTAGCCCAGAAAGCTCTTAACTACTGACTTTTTTCCTGCGGCTGGAGTTTTGTCGTTAGATGTCTAACGCTCACTTCAGAAACGACTCTAAATACCGGAGTTAGAAAAATCCCATTGAAAAGATAGGATACGCAATTTACGTAAGGGGATCTGCGGTATGGAAAAGTCGCGGCTGAAAAGTGAGCGTTAGACCCTATTTTGAGTGACTCCAAATACTGGCGGTAGCCTAAAACCAGCGTTAGGAGCCTCTAACGCTGGTTTTCACGGCTAACGCCAAACTCTAAATCTAGGCCTATAGATGCACAGGCGTGTTAGGAGACTCATTATGTCACTTTGTGCTACATGCACGAGTATGAGCTAACTTAAGAACAGGAACAAGGTAGGAGGAAAAAGGGATTAGGCGGAGTTTGTTGGCCATTTCTAACGTCCGAAATCAAACTTCTTATTTCTAATAACTCGCTTTGTGTAGCAGACTCATTAGGGTAGAGGGAGTGAGTTAGGAGAATCGGAACACGATCTATGGTTTGAAATGATGTTGCTATAGGTGTAGACTGTCCCTTTAAATTTAAGCTTTTATTTTATTTAATAATTTTATGTTACTAATAAAAGCTTTGTCTATTTATTTTATCGTTGGTGGTATAGTTAATACGGCCACCTTTCCTTTAATCCCTATAACTCAGTTAAGGAGTTTTTTTTTTTTTTCTACCTCTTATTTTATCTTCCAGTCGTTGGCGGTATAGCTGTGTGCAGCGACAATCTGACTAACTCTGCCGCAGCACGTTCTCTGCCCCCCTTGTGTGAAATCTCTCAGGAGTTGCTGGAAGGAGACTGAGCCGGCTTGTAATTCATAACCGCTCGTGCGGTCCCGACTGTCTCCTTCTGTCGGCTCCAATTGCGCCACATGGTTTTTTCTCACCGGGGTTGAAGAGGGGAACGTGGACTCAAGCCTGTAACTGCCCGCACGGCCATGCCATCTCCTCCGGCGGCTCCAGTCACAACCACGTGACGCGGTGCGGCTGAGGGACCTAATAGGCCACAATCCTAAAAGAAAGTCATTGCTAGTTAGCAGACGCTCATTAGGCCGTGACATTAGTGGCAAGATGTGCGCGCTGCTGCTTTAGGCCCAAATAATTAATTTACAAAATAAAGATTTTACATTTCTTGTAATCATATATAAATAGGTTATATGATTTGTTAAGACAATAAACAGTTCTACTGGAATCTAGAGGTATTTTTTGTTTTACTAATACAAAAGCTATATTTCACCTCTGTACTATTTAACACTTGTATATCTTGGCGGTATTTCCTACTGTCCTTCAACTGATAGACCCAAGTTCTATTCCCCTCAGACACTTAATTTTATTTGTATTATTTTTTCAATATTTAGTTAAATATTTTTCTACATTGTGTACATATATATGTACTTACTTTTCTGTCTTTCTTTCAAATAACTAGTTAATAATTTCTCCTTTCAGGTGCCAAAATGTAATCAGCTGATAAAACCTCATATTCCAAAGAGGAGGTTTTAGAATTTATCAATTTGGCAGTCCAACAAGCCTTCTCTCAAAGAGACCCCATCCCCTCTACATATGGCCCTATATCTAATCCAAATCCTACTTCAGAATACATCCTTTCTTCTGATTCTGAGAAGGATTATCCTCCTCCGCGCAAGCGAAGGTGACATTCGTGTCAGGTGCCTTGCCATCTTTCTAAAAAAGGCAAGGCACCTGCGCATAAATTGAAAGCCCTTACCCCGGGCAGAACCAATAGGGGTGATAGAACCTCTTCCCTGGAGGTAAAATGTGGTAAAAGAATCCTTAACCCTGAGGATAATGATCAGGGTTGTATGAGCTCAGACTCCGAAATTTTTAATCGGAATTATTATCCGGATCCTGATTGGGATTCAGGTGACCCTTCCGATGGAGATTCCCCAAATATCCCTTTTCAAGGCACCTCTGATAGAGCCCGTACAGATGAGGATACAGATGAAGATCTTTTGGACCCGGCGGGTAACCCCATCTTTAACCCTAAACAAATTTGGCATCCTTGCTCCTCGGAGTGGTCCCTTCCTCCTCATCTGTCTAGTTTCCACTAGAAATGCATTTGACATCCATTAGATCGGTAAGACAGAGCCCTCCTCAGGGCAGAGTGCCGTAGACCTCTCCCAGGCAGAGAGTCAACAACCCCTGAGTTTTACCCTAAACCTTTTTGACCAGAAAAGGCAAGAACCATAGGAAGGGCCTGAAAAGATCGCTTTGTGGCGCCCAGAACAAACTCCTGGACGTTTCTGGCCCTTTGGCTCAGATTTTGCTAATTGATGATGAAGCTCTCCTTTCGGGCTCTTCATTGGACCCTTCCATAGGCCTAGATTTGGAGTTTGGTGTTAGCCGTGAAAACCAGCGTTAGAGGCTCCTAACGCTGGTTTCTTACGGACTCCGGTATTTAGAGTTCATTTACCGACACTCAAAAATCACCCAACGCTCAAATTTCTACAGATAGCTCAGACCCAGTAGTTAACATATACCGAAGAAATAAACATCCACGAATCACAAAACAAATATTACACAAAGTACACTTACACTCATACAAACACTACACTATATTTATTTTTAAGATTTAATAATTTTTCATCAAAATACAAACGATCAAAGTTGCGAGATCTCGGGTGTTAGAAAAAAAACAACACAAATCCATTTTCCCATTGACTTACATTGACACACGGGAAAAGAGCCTCATATACCTACATCTAACTAATAAGATTATCACAAATATACACTCATCGATGCATACAAACAATATACACCACATGACATACAAAAAAAAGTTATTTATTACAAAAAGAACACGTTATTTATTACAAAAAGAACACGATTTAGTTACTTTTTCACACAAGCTCATGACGTCACTCACTTTACGAGGAAAACCAGTCTTTGAAAAAAAAAATTACCAAATTTTAGAGCCTCCATTGACTTCTATGGGGAAGACGTGCTCGTGCACGCGAAACACACATTTCCCTAACGCACGCAAATAGCGTAGACAGAAAAACTCCAAATACCAGCGCTAGAAAATACATGCTTTTATGTGTTAGACCCAGCTATGATAAATAGATCAAGAAATGACTATTTCCCTATGGTGGACTTATGGATTGTACTTATTGAATATTCACAACACCATTAAATTGTTTCAGACTTTTATATTACATCAACTACAAATCAACATCACTAGTAACAAACTTTTTTTACAAAATATTACATTTAAACGGACACAAAAATAATTTAAACTTTTCAGGATTCACAAACAGTACACAATGGGAAACAATTCTCATTTACCTTTATTATTGCATTTCATTTATTCAACTCATATGCTTGCAGCAACAGCATATCTACATAGGCTTAACACATGATCAGTCATGGATGCACATACATTACTTTTAACATTCACTCATACATGTGCATTCAAATGATGGGGGAAAAACACATTACATTCTCTCTAGGAATCACAAAACAGAACATATGGATTTTACTGTACTTTTAACATCATGATTCCATCACAAGAAACCATTAGGAATTACGTACAAGAAGAGCATCATTACACCAGATTACAGATGTCACTTTATGGGAAGGAACAACAATGCCAGACCGCTATATAGAAGTCAGCATATGTGGGACACAATCACAATATATACGTACATGTACATAACACGCATCACCCATCACGCAACCACAAAGCACACATTTATATTTTATTCAGCACACAATAACAATGTAGCACAATACAACAACACAATGAGGATTTCTGAACTACATAGGCAGGTTAATAATATGATGACGTCATTAGAAGATTCAACCATACACATCACAGATTCACAACTGTACCGCCCCTTTCTGAACTTTAACACTCAATACTACAATACAACATATACGTAAATAACAGTTTGGAACAGCATTATTAGGGAGATTTGAATGGGACAATTATTAAATATTGTCAGATCGCAAATCACTTATATATATAATACTACAGATGACAGCCGGAAGTTATTCAGTATTAGTGCCATTTGAATGGGACGCATACAATATTGATAGTTCGGCAATCACTTATATCTACAATAATACAGATGACAGCCGGAAGTTATTCAGCATTAGTGCCATTTGAAAGGGACGCATACAATATTGACATCTCGGCAATCACTTATATATACAATACTACAGATGACAGCCGGAAGTTATTCAGCATTAGTGCGATTTGAATGGGACGCATACAATATTGACATCTTGGCAATCACTTATATATACAATACTACAGATGACAGCCGGAAGTTATTCAGCATTAGTGCGATTTGAATGGGACGCATACAATATTGACATCTCGGCAATCACTTATATACACAATACTACAGATGACAGCCGGAAGTTTTTCAGTATTAGTGCGATTTTAATGGGACGCATACAATATTGACAGCTCGGCAATCACTTATATATACAATACTACAGATGACAGCCGGAAGTTATTCAGCATTAGTGCGATTTGAATGGGACGCATACAATATTGACAGCTCGGCAATCACTTATATACACAATACTACAGATGACAGCCGGAAGTTATTCAGTATTATTGAGATTTGAATGGGACGCATACAATATTGACAGCTCGGCAATCACTTATATATATAATACTACAGATGACAGCCGGAAGTTATTCAGTATTAGTGCGATTTTAATGGGACGCATACAATATTGACAGCTCGGTAATCACTTATATATATAATACTACAGATGACAGCCGGAAGTTATTCAGCATTAGTGCGATTTGAAAGGGACGCATACAATATTGACAGCTCGGCAATCACTTATATATACAATACTACAGATGGCAGACGGGAAGTTCTGAATTACAGGGAGTGCAGAATTATTAGGCAAGTTGTATTTTTGAGGATTCATTTTATTATTGAACAACAACCATGTTCTCAATGAACCCAAAAAACTAATTAATATCAAAGCTGAATAGTTTTGGAAGTAGTTTTTAGTTTGTTTTTAGTTATAGCTATTTTAGGGGGATATCTGTGTGTGCAGGTGACTATTACTGTGCATAATTATTAGGCAACTTAACAAAAAACAAATATATACCCATTTCAATTATTTATTTTTACCAGTGAAACCAATATAACATCTCAACATTCACAAATATACATTTCTGACATTCAAAAACAAAACAAAAACAAATCAGTGACCAATATAGCCACCTTTCTTTGCAAGGACACTCAAAAGCCTGCCATCCATGGATTCTGTCAGTGTTTTGATCTGTTCACCATCAACATTGCATGCAGCAGCAACCACAGCCTCCCAGACACTGTTCAGAGAGGTGTACTGTTTTCCCTCCTTGTAAATCTCACATTTGATGATGGACCACAGGTTCTCAATGGGGTTCAGATCAGGTGAACAAGGAGGCCATGTCATTAGATTTTCTTCTTTTATACCCTTTCTTGCCAGCCACGCTGTGGAGTACTTGGACGCGTCTGATGGAGCATTGTCCTGCATGAAAATCATGTTTTTCTTGAAGGATGCAGACTTCTTCCTGTACCACTGCTTGAAGAAGGTGTCTTCCAGAAACTGGCAGTAGGACTGGGAGTTGAGCTTGACTCCATCCTCAATCCGAAAAGGCCCCACAAGCTCATCTTTGATGATACCAGCCCAAACCAGTACTCCACCTCCACCTTGCTGGCATCTGAGTCGGACTGGAGCTCTCTGCCCTTTACCAATCCAGCCATGGGCCCATCCATCTGGCCCATCAAGACTCACTCTCATTTCATCAGTCCATAAAACCTTAGAAAAATCAGTCTTGAGATATTTCTTGGCCCAGTCTTGACGTTTCAGCTTGTGTGTCTTAATCAGTGGTGGTCGTCTTTCAGCCTTTCTTACCTTGGCCATGTCTCTGAGTATTGCACACCTTGTGCTTTTGGGCACTCCAGTGATGTTGCAGCTCTGAAATATGGCCAAACTGGTGGCAAGTGGCATCTTGGCAGCTGCACGCTTGACTTTTCTCAGTTCATGGGCAGTTATTTTGCGCCTTGGTTTTTCCACACGCTTCTTGCGACCCTGTTGACTATTTTGAATGAAACGCTTGATTGTTCGATGATCATGCTTCAGAAGCTTTGCAATTTTAATAGTGCTGCATCCCTCTGCAAGATATCTCACTATTTTTGACTTTTCTGAGCCTGTCAAGTCCTTCCTTTGACCCATTTTGCCAAAGGAAAGGAAGTTGCCTAATAATTATGCACACCTGATATAGGGTGTTGATGTCATTAGACCACACCCCTTCTCATTACAGAGATGCACATCACCTAATATGCTTAATTGGTAGTAGGCTTTCGAGCCTATACAGCTTGGAGTAAGACAACATGCATAAAGAGGATGATGTGGTCAAAATACTAATTTGCCTAATAATTCTGCACTCCCTGTATTATTGCGATTTGAAAGGGACGCATACAATATTGACAGCTCGGCAATCACTTATATATACAATACTACAGATGGCAGACGGGAAGTTCTGAATTATTATTGCGATTTGAAAGGGACGCATACAATATTGACAGCTCGGCAATCACTTATATATACAATACTACAGATGGCAGACGGGAAGTTCTGAATTATTATTGCGATTTGAAAGGTACGCATACAATATTGACACCTCGGCAATCACTTATATATACAATACTACAGATGGCAGATGTTACTTTATCGTTTACAAACAATGTTGCAGCAACATTGATCGATCACATTCGATGCACATTATACACAACTATGCACTTTCATTCATGTTAGCCTGGACGTGTGCTTGTTACTATAACATCGCGTTTAAGAAATATTGATTACGCATATGATCAAACATTACAAACATGCACTGTATGTGTGATATTTGACACTTTCACATTGAGATTCATTGTTGGAAAACAACATTTCAGCAAACAACAAAAAAACGCCCACTGTGAAAGCATTCGCGCCGCTCACATACAAACAAGTGAATACAATCAGCAATCATTACAAACTCAATACCATTGGACTAATTGTACTATAAATCCCCCAAGCAACATGGCCAATGCATCACTTGTGATCCACATCAGATCAAGTGTATACCTTGTTACGCTGTTTTGAAAGATGGATGACGATGACATGGTAGACGCTGCTGGTGCTGCTATTGGCGAACTAGCTGTTGGTCGAATCAGGCAGCCTCGGCGGCTCAGACTGAGACGAAGGGGTCGTCTGGTTCGAGGTCCTCCTGTCTACAGGGTGAGACCCACCTTGGAAAACATGAGCGACTTTGAGGTTTATGATAAGTATCGGCTCAATCGCGAACAGCTCATTGGCCTTTACGATCTTCTTAAACCTCATTTGGAGCCACGTATAAGAATAAGGACTGCTGTTCCCGCCATGAGTAAGATGCTAAGCTGTCTATACGTCCTGGCCTCCGGGAGTTTTCAATCCGGAGAACTGTCCATGCATGGCCTGGCTCAAGGTACATTCTCTGTGGTGTTTGATAACTTTCTGGACGCCATGGTACGTATCAGTAAGCAATACATATGATTCCCACAGAATGATGGTGATTGGAGGCTCCTGAAGCGGGAATTCTTTGATATTGCTCAATTGCCCAATGTCTTGGGAGCCATAGATTGTACCCACATTGCGCTGCGTGCTCCAATTGATGACTTGCCCTTCAGAAATCGCAAACATTTTCATAGCCTCAACGTGCAGTATGTTTGTGACGCACAGATGAGGATTATGCATGTGTGTGCGAATTTTGGAGGGGCTAGTCATGATGCCCGCATCCTCTCTCTGTCGTCCCTGTGGAGACCGTTTGAGGAAAGAAAAATGCCCCCTGGTTATCTCGTTGGTGAGTATTTGTGCACAACATGGTTAATTAGTTTGACAATTGCCACTGTAGTTTAAAAATGTTAGCGTAATGTTCAGCTATAGGATGCAATTTAACCATTAATTTTATTTTCCCGCTAATGTCTACTTTTAGTTCAGTGCAGATATGTAGCATGTCTTACCTTAAATGCTCAGATAGAGAATGCAATGTAACCATTTAGTTTGCATTTTACACAAGGTTTGGTTTAGGAGAAATACGCATATGTAGCATGTCTTAGCTGAAATGGGAAGATATTAGCAAATGCAATTTAACCATGTCATTGTCTCTTTCCGCTAATGTCTACTTTTAGTTCAATGCAGATATGTAGCATGTCTTACCTTAAATGCTCAGATAGAGAATGCAATGTAACCATTTAGTTTGCATTTTACACAAGGTTTGGTTTAGGAGAAATACGCATATGTAGCATGTCTTAGCTGAAATGGGAAGATATTAGCAAATGCAATTTAACCATGTCATTGTCTCTTTCCGCTAATGTCTACTTTTAGTTCAATGCAGATATGTAGCATGTCTTACCTTAAATGTTCAGATAGAGAATGCAATGTAACCATTTAGTTTGCATTTTACACAAGGTTTGGTTTAGGAGAAATACGCATATGTAGCATGTCTTAGCTGAAATGGGAAGATATTAGCAAATGCAATTTAACCATGTCATTGTCTCTTTCCGCTAATGTCTACTTTTAGTTCAATGCAGATATGTGGCATGTCTTACCTTAAATGCTCAGATAGAGAATGCAATGTAACCATTTAGTTTGCATTTTACACAAGGTTTGGTTTAGGAGAAATACGCATATGTAGCATGTCTTAGCTGAAATGGGAAGATATTAGCAAATGCAATTTAACCATGTCATTGTCTCTTTCCGCTAATGTCTACTTTTAGTTCAATGCAGATATGTAGCATGTCTTACCTTAAATGCTCAGATAGAGAATGCAATGTAACCATTTAGTTTGCATTTTACACAAGGTTTGGTTTAGGAGAAATACGCATATGTAGCATGTCTTAGCTGAAATGGGAAGATATTAGCAAATGCAATTTAACCATGTCATTGTCTCTTTCCGCTAAAGTCTACTTTTAGTTCAATGCAGATATGTAGCATGTCTTACCTTAAATGCTCAGATAGAGAATGCAATGTAACCATTTAGTTTGCATTTTACACAAGGTTTGGTTTAGGAGAAATACGCATATGTAGCATGTCTTAGCTGAAATGGGAAGATATTAGCAAATGCAATTTAACCATGTCATTGTCTCTTTCCACTATTGTCTACTTTTAGTTCAATGCAGATATGTAGCATGTCTTACCTTAAATGCTCAGATAGAGAATGCAATGTAACCATTTAGTTTGCATTTTACACAAGATTTGGTTTAGGAGAAATACGCATATGTAGCATGTCTTAGCTGAAATGGGAAGATAGAGAATAAGATTGAACTAGATTATTCTTTTCAAAAATAAACATTTGTTAGTGGATTATCGTGTACAAAAACTTTTATTGGAATCAAAATAATATTTTGAGGATTCAGTTTGAATTATGTTCTGTTCATAATTTATAGGGGATTCTGGGTACATGAGCCGGCCTTGGCTTATTACCCCCTTGCGTAGCCCGACTGATGTGTCTGAGGAGCGCTACAATAGGGCTCATAAGAGAACCAGGGCGGTGGTTGAACGAATGTTCGGGCTCCTGAAGATGAGGTTCAGGTGCCTTGACCGGTCGGGAGGAGCCCTCCAGTACAACCCAAAGAAGGTGGCTAAGATCATTGTAGCCTGTAGTGTCCTGCATAATATTGCACAGCGGGCTGGGATGCTGCAGGGCGTCCAGGCGCAACGAAACCTCCTCAGAGATGAGGAGGATGATCCTGTTCTAGAGGGGCCATTCCGGGACGAGGGGCTCAATGTCAGAGCAGACATCATCAACCGCCACTTTAGACGGTAAATAATAGAAGTTTGACTGGAGTATTGTCAATAGATGTGAACTCTAGGGAAATGACAAGTAGAGAATTGTGCAAACAGGTTAGGATTGTTCATCAAATGCTAAAAATGTGTTTCATTTATTAATATAGGTGATGCTCTGGGCATTGGGTCCTGTAGCGAGTCTTTGCCACCTGGTTTTTAAAGAGGACATCAGCTGGTAAGTATAAATGTATGGACTGTTGCTGGCATGAATTGTACGCAAATACATCATATGGCATACATTTTCTAAACTAGTATTTAGTTTACACATTACTTAAAATGTACATACTCAGAAAGGGATCCTCTAGCATAACTATCCTCTAGCATGACTATGGTTCAATGTCACACATTAGAGGTTCGTTGTGCTCAATATGACTCATCTTCACACTTGATAGAACATAACACAAGATGCTACACACGCTTAGTAAGCTAGTGACAGAAATTTATTCTGAAATGGGGGGTGGTAGAGGGGTACAGAACTGATTCACACACTTGTAGTAATTTTTATTAAACTTTTTCTGCCATTAGGGAGCTAACTTAATCTAAAGACTGAAAGGGAAGAATTAGAAGCCTGACAGTGAAGATTGCCCAGACTGACAGTGGAAAAAGCCAAGATTGAAATTGAAGTATACCAATGGGATCATGTCTGGCATTATCTTTCCAATCTGCTGACCTTGAAAAACATACAAAGACATGTTCACATGGTAAGTGCCAACTATTTGATAGAATAAGGCTGTGGAGGCATCCTATTGGAGACACTTAGATTATTTTCTAATTTTTAGATGGTATTTCACAGTCCTCTATTTTTGAAATGATGAATAAGACACCTATTGAAGATCAACTGTTTACCCCTGAATTGACTTTCAAAGACCATGCATTATCCAGGTTGGTGTACCAATGCATGCTAGTTAAGAATCACAGGAAGAATGTTGAATATTAGTAGCTTACATACATTAGTCATATTTAGTTCATAATTAGATATTTAGGGATCACAATCAGACACTTAGATGATTTTACTTTTTTAGATGGTATTTCAGTCCTCTATTTTATGAACTGATGAATAAGACACCTATTGAAGATCAACTGTTTACCCCTGAATTGACTTTCAAAGACCATGCATTATCCAGGTTGGTGTACCAATGCATGCTAGTTAAGAATCACAGGAAGAATGTTGAATATTAGTAGCTTACATACATTAGTCATATTTAGTTCATAATTAGATATTTAGGGATCACAATCAGACACTTAGATGATTTTACTTTTTTAGATGGTATTTCAGTCCTCTATTTTATGAACTGATGAATAAGACACCTATTGAAGATCAACTGTTTACCCCTGAATTGACTTTCAAAGACCATGCATTATCCAGGTTGGTGTACCAATGCATGCTAGTTAAGAATCACAGGAAGAATGTTGAATATTAGTAGCTTACATACATTAGTCATACTTATTTCATAATTAGATATTTAGGGATCACAATCAGAAAAAGGAATACATATTATAGTTGATATAGAGGTATTTGAATGGACATGAAATATTACATTTATGTTCAGCATACATATATATTATTGAAATGTGATATACATTATTATGTATAATTAGAAATTCAGATATTTTAATTTTTATTACACAATATAATGGTGTATGTTTATTTTATTTTTTTTTAAATTTAATTAATAAATATCTTGATAAAATGTTGAACAAAGTTAGAGCATAGACACAAGATGATTGTAAATGTATTTTATGAATATTTGACAACGTGTGTATTAACTTTGTTAACATTTTGTTTTTTAATTTCAAATTGTCATCTGATGACTTCCAGGAATATTTTTTTGTTTTTGTTTCAGAAACTTTTAATTTTTTATATGGTAATAATAAGCATTTTATTATTAAATACACTCTTTTGAACAGATTATAATAAATATCCATATAATCTGTCAATAAAAAACAATTTGACTCCCATGATTGGTAGTTGGCTATTTGACAAGCACATGCATAAGATCAAATAATGCATTTATTTTAGAAAATCCACTGATTCAGAGAATATTAAATTAAACTATCTTTTTTAAATTAATTGGGGAGTGAGATCCATCGATGCTTTTCTTTTGAAATTCTTAGATGTTAAAATAATTTCGGATATGTAGTCAAAATTTGACATAAATTATTTTGTTTCACTTTTAAGAAGGGGAAGTGGTTCAATTACATTAAAGTGACAGTGTTGTTGAATGTAAAATTAATTTTATAAGATCTTGTATCTTCCTTAGGTATCTCAAAACATTTTCTAAAAATTTTTTTTTTTTTTTAACAAAATAGACTAATTTTATTAATTATGTGACATTTTTCAAGTGGTTTTAAACATACTGTTGCAATTTTTGTTTTTTTGTTTTTTAATAGATTTTTTATTGAGGTATTTCAGGTTAGGCTTACAAACAGTATAAACATACAAGAAATAGTCATGCATTAGATTGTCATGCAATATCTTAAAAAAAAAATGTATAGTCCAGCTCAGTTCAATAATATACAATAGGCCATATACACAACTTCATGCATTAGATTGTCATGCAATATCTTAAAGAAATGTATAGTCCAGCTCAGTTCAATAATATACAATAGGCCTTATACACAACTTAGTAAACAGTTATAGGTATCAAGGCTGATACATGGTGCCTATACATAAGGGAACCTTCCATAACTAACTCGAAAGGTCACTCATGGACCTAAAATAAAGGAACATATCTGAAATTAAAGAAAGGCATAATGGACTGGCGAGACCACTTTTGGATCTCACTTTGATAACCTCAGTTTTTGAATTTTCTTTTTCTGTAATGATAATATAAAACTGCATAAAACTTGGAAATTACAGCTATGTATATATATATATATATATATATATATATATTAAAGGTTGGGAGATAATAAGTTAACAAGGTGGTATAACTTCAAAAGAGTTACAAATAGGGCTCTGCCTTACATGTAGCCAAGACATACCATCTAAATACTGAGTAAAATGTTAGGCTACACTGAAACTTGGAGATTACCACTATGCGTTAATATATTAAAAGGGTTGGGAGATAGTAGGTAAATACATGTGAACATTTAACAGGGTAGTAGGACGGTATATCAGTGAGAAAATACGTAGATAGGACTCCACCTTGCCCGAACTCAAAATATGCTGTTTAGATACTAATGGAAATATAAAGCAACTCTGGAATTTAGGGATTACAACTATGTAATGATATATTGCAAGGATAGGTAGGTAAAAGGAGGCTATATATAAAACAAGAAGAGCTGCTCCATATGGTAATTCCCTAGACCCAATCCACAAATACATAGCATGCACATATAATAAATGAACATCCCATTAGAGCATATTGGGAAAAAGATGATCTGTCCCCAATTACCAAATGTATATTTTACAACAATATGCCAACCAAAACCTTTACAAAAAGCTGATGGAAGTTAATAAAAAATGAAAAGAAAGTAAACAAATAAGAAGGTGGGATACCCGCCGCCACGGCCGCTGGCAACAAGACCCCCCTTTAGACTAATATATTACACCATTGGAGGTAAAGGTAGGCATAAAGGCTATGGGACATTTGAGGGAATAGGTTCAGAGATGGCTGAGTATGCTATCTATGGGCATCTAGGGAAAAGTGCTAGTGTAAACACTCTTAAGATAAGGGTGAACCTAAGTGCATATTATGGAGTAGTAAATAATACCCAAATAGACATTGCAGTGGACCTGCAAACCTTCAGCAAATGATCATTAATTGGCTATATGTATGTTACAAATGTGCATTGCTAAAATGGGGCTGCGACTATGACTTACAAAGAGTAGGGTACCGTGTTGTGAGAATTAGCATCTGTATGTACACAGTAAAGGGTAATGCGATAATACACAGTACATTGATAAACATCAGATGGATCATAAACATTGTAGGGGATCAGCAATCTGTGAGCGGATCGTGTGGAAATAGAGAGACAGACAAAATATTCCAGCTGGGCTCCAGCAGACACATGCTGATACTAACGCTAGATCCTCTGAGCTTATGCTACAATAACCAGTCCGATATGTAAGGAGAAAGAGAATACCAAAGTCTCATCATGGACTTAGTAAATCTGTACTGGTAGTGATATTGGGTCTCCCCTACTCGCACTGCAATAGTCTCCAGGAGCAGTCCTGTGCCACAAACATCTTGGGGATCAATTAAGTGTTGCCCTCCGGGATCCCAATTTAGGCTCAGCAGAGCTTTGTAAAAGCAGGCACCTGAGAGGCAGGAGGTTTGTAAGGTGTGCGTTGCTTTCAACTGTGTGGGGTTGTTGGTCTGAGTACAGTTCCCTGCTAATGGCCCCCTGGTATCATATTTTATGGATAACTGTTGTGCAGCAAGGTTTGAGCCTATTATACCGTCCTCCGTTCTTACCGCAGGGAGTATGTCATGGGTCTGCCAGGGTGCAATTGTTTGTCCCGTTCCATCAGTGGGGATCGCATATGAATCCCCTTTAAAAGTGTTCCAAGGCTGTAATAGATTTGAATCATGCTTTACGGTTGCAGCCTCCTTTGTCGGGGGTAGAGCAGGGGGGGTCTCCGTGTGGTTCCCAAAGCGATTTGCCAGCTCTGTAGACCCTGCGATCACTTCTTCCGTAGTGGTACCGGGGGCGAGAGGTAGGCGCCGGGGCCCCAAAGCGCCACCCCCCCCCTTCCATATCGGCAAGCTTAGGGTGCAATAATTGTGGAACCGGGCTACTGCCACAAACAAATGTTAGGCTGTTTAGCGTGTCTGCTAGAGCAGCGTAGTGACCATCAATCAGATTGCGTACCTCCCCTAATAAATAGTAGGGTATCTCCATAGTGCCTTGTTTTTCAACCAGTGTGCCGCGGCACACTAGTGTGCCGTGACACATCCTCAGGTGTGCCGTGGCATACCCGGCTGCTCTGCAATTTTTTAAAAATAAATAAATAAATAAATAATGTTTTCTGCAATATTATTGGTCACATATGTCACATGACCACATACAGACCCAGTGCACCAGTCAGTCACAGCTTTTTTGCGCACGTGACTACACATGCAGTGTCCCTGCTCTAGAGTCTAGACGTGTCCCAGACGGAGTCTTATTTTCTGGAAGTTAAGAACTGTGTGCCGCTCTGACAAGTACCGGTAAGTCATATGTACTAACTACTCACTACTGGACTTAATTAGACTAGACTTAGAGAATATATTTTATAGTTACAGGAGTAGACTCTATATTTTATAGTTTGTTTCACCCTTGTATTTACTTACCGCTTTCAGAAGCTAAAATGTATTTTGGCCACCATTTTTTACAAGTCTTAGATAAATGAGTAGTAATAAATAATAGACTATTATGTATTCACTCATTTATCTAAGACTTGTAAAAAATGGTGGCAAAAATACATTTTAGCTTCTGAAAGCGGTAAGTAAATACAAGGGTCAAACAAACTAAAAAAAGGCACCTAGATTTAGCTTTCTGTGAGGTTAACCACCTTAGGCAAAGTGTGAGTCGCAATGTTTAAAAACTGACAGTGTGTGCCGTGCGCATACATTTTTCACACTTGACTAATATGACTATTTTCCAGGCAGATCCGGCGCCACATGCTGGGGGCGCCCTAAGCCTGGAAAATAGTCATATTAGTGTGAAAAATGTAAGCGCATGGCACAGACTGTCAGTTTTTAAACATTGCGACTCACACTTTGCGGGGGCATGGGCATGTCATTTGTGCACAGGCACTACTGAGCACTACTGGGCACTGGGCTGGGGCCGCATTCACGACTGACGTGACGTCACTAAGTAGCTCAGAGTTGCGCTGCTGCTGCGCGCTGAGCCGGTACCAGTGAGACTGAGCTTAGTGACGTCACGTGATGAGAGGCTGGGTGGTGGAGGCGGACTGGCGGAGCACTTGCGCTGGAGCTGCTGCTGTGAGAGGGAAACACACTTGAGCAGAGGACGGTTAGTAGGGGAGATGCAGAGGGAGGGCTCTCAACGCCGGGCAGTAGCTGCATGCATGTTCAGATGTGTGTGTGCTGGGGCTTGTTGGCTATATTTTTGCTTCCTCCTGCCCCAACAGTACCTCACAAGCAAGACAGAATATTGAGACTTCTGCATCAGTCTAACAAAGGTAAGACTGCAATGAGGAGGGAGACACAGGATATAAATATATAAAATATACATATAAAAATACTGCAGCTTTATTTTTAAAATCCATCAGATGGATTTTTATATGTATATTTTATATATTTATATCCCGTGTCTCCCTCCTCATTGCAGTCTTACCTTTGTTAGACTGATGCAGAAGTCTCAATATTCTGTCTAAATTAGGTCAGTAAAAATGTAATTGCAGATTTCATACCAAATGGCCTGTTTTCACTCACTCCTCCCTAATCTTGCCTTTCTTGTAGTGTCAGATTTAAAAGGAATTGGTAATGTCAAAATACCATGTGAGGTATAAAAGCAAATTTGGGGCTGCAATAATTAGTGTGGGCTCAATAGCAAAAGTTATTTTTTGTTGTTGTCCTCTTTCTGGCATAAATGGGACACATTTGTCATAACTGAATAATATTTGCTAATTTACTGTAGTGATCCTCCTGCAAACTGTGTTTTGTTAAAGGGACAGTCTAGTCCAAAATAAACTTTTATGATTCTGATAGATAGGGCATGTCATTTTAAACAATTTTCCAATTTACTGTTATCACCAATTTTGCTTTGTTCTTTTGGTATTCTTAGTTGAAAGCTAAACCTTGGAGGTTCATATGTTAATTTCTAAGCCTTAAGACCTCTTCTCTTAGGGCATTTTTACAGTTTTTCACCACTGGAGGGTGTTAGTTCATGTGTGTCATATTATAGATAGCACTCTTCTCACACAGTTGGGAGGTTTTATGGTGTCGTTGTGGGGGTATTGGGACTGGGGGGGGTGCATCAAAATGCACCTTTACCTGTGTAGACAAAAATCCTTGCACCGGCACTGACCGGAGCCCTCACCCGCTCTCAGCACATGACAACCTGCTGTCTGCGAATGGTGAGGTACCTGCTGGGGCCTGGCACAGGTGCATGGGGTCGACTGGGTAAATGCTTTGACAATGGAGTGGGTGGGGTAATGATGTACCTGTTTGGGACACAGAATATGGATAGCAAGTCAGTGAATGCAGAATGTTTCTTGCATAACACCAGGTCTGTCTCACTTTTTCACAGCTCCTGAAGTAGAATTATATAGTGAGGGCATGATTGCATGCATGTATTTAGTGTGCATGATTATGTGTCCACACGCAGACAAGCCTAAAGTGGATAGTTTTCTGTAGAAAGAATGTCCTACCTAGAGATGAGACGGTGCTTTGTGTTTTTTTGTTTTTTTTATAGACATTGACCAGATGGCTTACCTGTGTTTATTTTGTTCACATATACTGAGGTATCTGTTTGTGGTTTCCTGTTAGTATAAATGCAGAGCATGGTGCCTGGCCTCTGTGTGTATATAGATATTGACCAAGTGTGTCTGCCCTGTGATCTCTGTATACAGCGCCCTGTGATCTCGCCACTGACCAGATGTGCCTGCCCATCAGGCTTATACGGCCACTGACCAGGTGTGCCTGACACACATACATATATACAGTATATATATATCTTGCTAAAATATAGGGCTCGTCTTTTATTTTTTCCAGGGCTGCTTTTTATTCCCAGTACGGCCCTGCCTTCTTGCTTAAGTGCACTCCTGAAGCGAAACAGAAGTCGGTAGTTGCTGCTAACCTCCTACGTACTCATCCCAGACAGTTCTCCTACAGCGATGGATAAGTTCTTGAAAAGGAAAAATGCCAACTCTGAGCTAGGCCCTGCAAATAATTCAAATGAAGAGCCTGGTGTGAGTGGTGAACAAAAAAAAACAAAAATGGTGAGCTCAAGGCAATACAACGAAAGTTATCTTTCATTTGGATTTACTTTCACCGGGGATCCGACTGCACCTACACCGTTATGTTTGGTGTGTGGGGAAAAGCTATCCAACCATGCCATGGTCCCAAGCAAGCTTAAATGCCATCTCCAAACAAAACACCAGTCACTTCAAAACAAGAAAACAGAATATTTTGTTCGCCTGCGTAAACACAATGAGAAGCAGGGAATTTTAATGAAAAAAAATGCAAAGGTGTCTGAGAGAGCTCTCAAAGCTAGCTACTTAGTAGCTGAACTCGTAGCCAAATCAAAAAAGCCACACACTATAGCAGAGACATTAATACTACCTGCCTGCAAAGCCATTGTGGCTGAGATGCTTAGCCCTGACGCGGTTAAAGAAGTAGCCAAAGTCCCACTCTCAGATAACACAATTGCTCGACGTATTGATGACATGTCTGCTGACATTGAAAGTGTTGTTTTGGAAAAGATACACATCAGTGGGAAATTTGCACTGCAACTTGATGAGTCTACGGACATTAGTGGACATGCTCAACTCTTGGCCAATGTGCGCTTTTTGGATGGAGACGCCATCAGAGAAAACTTCCTATTTTGCAAGGCATTACCAGAAAAAACAACAGGAGAGGAAATTTTTCGGGTCACATCAGATTATCTTGAACAAGGTGGACTTAAGTGGGAAAACTGCACGAGTGTCTGCACTGATGGGGCTGCAGCTATGGTCGGGCGCACAAAAGGCTTTGTTAGCAGAGTGAAAGAGAAACAACCAGATGTTATTGTTACACACTGTTTTTTGCACCGCGAGGCGCTTGTTGCCAAGACTTTACCAGCAGACCTAGCTTCTGTGTTGGATGATGTTGTGCGCATGGTAAACTTTGTAAAGTCAAGGCCTCTGAAAAGCCGCATATTTGCATCATTGTGTGAAGAAATGGGTGCAGAGCATAAAGCCTTATTGCTCCATACGGAGGTCCGATGGTTGTCGCGCGGCAAAGTGCTGGCCCGTGTTTATGAGCTACGGGAGGAACTAAAATGCGAGAGATGCGATGACGCAAAGCAGCTTGCAAGTGATGAGTGGTGTGCAAGGCTGGCATACTTGGCAGATATGTTTCAGCATCTGAATGAACTGAACACACGAATGCAAGGCCGAAATGAAAACCTGCTCACAAGCACAGATAAAATTAACGGATTCCGTTCAAAGCTGAACCTCTGGCGACAACATCTGGAAAGTGACAACATTGACATGTTCCCACTCACCCAGAAATGTCAAGGAGGTGTCAACACTTCTGTGCTGTTTGAGATAATTGGTAAACATTTGAAAACCCTTGAGGAGAAGTTGTCATTTTATTTCCCCTCAACCTCCACTGAATGCCTTGACTGGGTTAGAGACCCATATAGCTCAGGAGCAGTTTTTGGAAAAGACATGACTTTGCAGGAACAAGAGGAACTAACTGTACTGAGACAAGACCGTGGTTTAAAGCTAAGCTTTGCTGATCTACCTTTGGACAGTTTTTGGTTGACTGCTGCCAAGGAGTTCCCCATTCTGGCAAACAAAGCTTTTTCAACATTGCTCTCATTTTCCACAACATATCTCTGTGAACTGAGCTTTTCAAGCATGACTGCTATAAAAACTAAAAACAGAGAGAGACTGAGGGCTGTTGAGGAAGAGCTTCGTGTGTGCCTTTCTTCAGTTCCTGCCAGGATATCGGCTTTGTGTTTATCTAAACAGGCCCAGGTTTCACACTGAGTTAGTAACTATACAAATTGAGAGACTAAACTGTTACTTTTTGTTTATTGTTCGTGTTTCCTCACTACTGTTGTTCACTTTGGTGTACCACTGTACTCAGTACTGTATTTTTGTAATAAATTATTTTTTCTTCATTGTTCATTTTTGTTTTTTGCACTTGTTGATGTTTTGTTGTTGATGCATGTTGTTGTTCTCAGTGAGATTTTTATGGTTATTATTGTGCCTCTAGCTTTGGCAATACAGTTATAGTGACTGTCATGCATGCTAATAAAGCTTAATTTAATTGAATCGCTACAATGTGCGATTTATTACAATTTTGGGATGGTGGTGTGCCACAGGATTTTTTAATGTAAAAAAGTGTGCCACGGCAAAAAAAAGGTTGAAAATCACTGCCATAGTGTATATGTGGTGGTGCTCCTTTGGCAGACGATTGATACACAATAAATCCAATAAGATCTTGTAATCGGCACTTCGTGCCTCCTAACGACAAGGCCCAACTGTGCCTCGCCGGGGGTGTAGAAAAAAAAAGGCCTCAACCTTCTACTGTGCTCCGGGAGCTCAAAACTGCAGATATCTTGTCGATATTGGGCTCATCAAATGCAGGTTGTTTAGTAAGATAAAGATCTATTAGTATACCTAATGATTGAGCTGTTTGGAAAGTTATTTCAGTGAGAAATGGATAAAATGCAGGAGCAGTATGGAATTATGCAGCCTATCATGGCTGCCACCCGGAAGTTCCCCTTTCTAAAAATTTTTAATTTTTACATTTATAAATGGTAGGTCATTTAACTTCATATTTTTCACAAGCTAGTTATTGGATGCCAGGTTAATAGATTTAATTTTCTAGTGGAGTCATTTAACTATAGTTATTAATATTATGTAGTTTTTAAAATCTTACCTCTTGGGTTAGACATCACATATCTATATATAAATTTCATTCCCCTTTAGTTTATTTTGACAATGTTAAATCAACATTCCAAATGTTTTTGTCCTTAAATGGACATTCACAAAGTATATTGTGTATTGATTTTTAAAAAATTCATAAAAGAATTTAAACATATTTAGAAAGTACTATAGAATTACATTCAGTCTTTAAATATACTTTGAAAAAGATACATCAATGCACATATCTTAGTCAATTACATAAGGCATCTATGTGCAACCAACAATCAGCATCAAAATAGCCTATGTAGATATGTATTTGATCCAAGAATATATATAATTACAATCTAATGATTGAATACCAAAACATATTAAGTTGTTCAAATATTATAATCTTATCCAAAATGCATACATAACATATAGCTTAATGTCCCTCTAAGCTGAAGACTCCGAAATACATCCTTTACAATATATATTTCAGTCAGTGTGTAAAACAATCCAGAAGTTAATCTAAATATGCTTTACTCATATGTTATACTAATTTAGCAAAAGGAAGGTGCCTAGGTTTCTGATTTTTCAAGCATTATTGTGAAATGTCTCTTTAAAGGGACATGAACTCAAAATATACTTAAAGGGAGACAGTTAAAAAATTAATGATTTATACATTCTGAATGAGTATTCTATTTTAAGCAACTTTAAAAATTGTATCATATTATGAATGTTCCTCGTGATGTTGCTATCATTACTTTAAAAATAAGGCATTAAATAGATCATTTATTTGCTTCAGTACTCTGGACAGAACTTGGTTTTTTTGGTTGGATTAATTTATCCAACAATCATCAAGGACAACCCAGGTTTTTTGCAACAATTGTCCGTAATCTAAAATATCATTATTGATTTGCAAAGAAAGATAACAAGATAATTCTTAACATTTGAGAATCGGATTAAATTATAAAGTTGCTTAACATTTCATGCTCAATCTGAATCACAAACGCTAAATTTGTTTGGACAGTGTCCCTTTAAGAGATTTAAAGAGTGTATTTACTTCTCTTCTTATCTTGACATACTTTGCTTGAAAAGCATATCGAGATAGGCTCAGTAGATGAAGATTGGTGGATGCACAGAGATGCCTTATGTGATTGGCTCAACCATGTGCATTTAAATTTCTTCTGTTGAGGATATCTAAATACTAAGATAAATTGATTTACATTTTAAAGTCTAAACAATTTTCTATCTCTACAGATCATTTGATACAATTGTTTGTTTGTAATGTCTATTTAAAAATAAAGACGCCATTGCACAATAACATATATGAGCACTTCAGACAAATACAAGCTTGAGGTTTATTTACTAATAACAAACAAACCTGTAGTTTAACATTTATAAACAGATTATCCAAGTTACTGACATTATAACCTGAATTTGAACATTCAGAAATATTGCGTGGGAAACGGATCTTGAAACACCAGATTAGCATCTTTAAACATTAGAGTCTAATGTCACGCAATAGCACACAATCAATGTGCATTATGAAATACATTTAATAGAGCAATATCAATACTTCACAATAAGTCAAGAAATGGATTTTATGAACAATAAAGACATACAATATTAAATGTGTATTTGTATTAAAGAAACAGACCGTTATTAAACCGAAAAATTTATACAACATTTAATAATGTGACAGTATTAGATTTTAAAGAGAATTTAATCATTAATATTTAACGGATCACGGATATTAAATCTGCGTCACACATATCAGCATGACAGGCCCATGAGTTACAAATAAGTCTACATGAAAAATGAAGTAACAGCACCACCATGAGGTATGTGTAAGGAAGTTACTAAGATATGAAACATTAAGGAACGGCCAATCAGAGTTCATCACACAAACACAACTTGAGTCAGGATGGTCTCACAGACATTCTAACAATATTTCAAACTTTTATCCAATCAGATGTACAGATAACTTGTCCCATGGTGCATCTCATGTTTACTTCACCATATAAAAGTCCATTACACGTTGCCATCTTTGTCAGTTCTCTAATGCCTGCAGGCAATATATATTATTATTATTATAATTATTATACAACCCAGCAGGCATGAAACCTCCCAGGTTCACCAAGCAGGAGAGCGCTGCACTGGTCCACGCCGTCAAGGACTTTTATCCCCAGCTGTTTGGGAACAAGAGGAGGTCGACAGATGCGCCTGTTAAGAAGGCCCTCTGGGAGTCTATCACCAATGTGGTTAAATTGGTGTGTGACGTCCAGAGGAGCCAGGATCAAATCATGAGGAGATTCGGAGATATGAGGTTGCGCTTAACAAAAAAAGTCAACCTCATAAGGGACTGGGTACAAGCCCGTAAAAGAGGGGGCCAAAGAAAGGCCCCGCGGAAACTATACCTACTCCCTTATGAGGTGACTTTATGCGAGCTCCTCAATCTCCGGGTCCCCAAAAGATTTAGATCCTCACCATCCTCGGCCTCCTCTTCTTCCCTCCCAGCTGCGGGATCTGAAAGTCCTGACGCGGGGGCCAGGGCAGCTGCTTCTCCGTCCGGTGGCCTGGGAGGAGATGATGGAGAATCTGAACCAGGTAACTATCCAACTTCATATAATATCTTAAGATTTGATTTATTTTTAAAAAATGTGTATATAGTCAGATACTAAACCTATACAGATCTCACAACATACACTACATATGATGTTTAGATATCTGATTTTAGATTAGTGACACATGAAATAGGAATGATGTTTCTTGCGCTCTACAGAATATGCGTCACAGAGCGAAAATGGAATTGCGCATACACGTTAACATGGGTTTGCTGTAAGTGGCATTGCTTTATACATGTTGGTCAAATGACGGATGCGTAATTCCGCTTGGAATCATTGCGCAATGATCGCGAAAATGGAATTGCACATACACGTTAACATGGGTTTGCTGTAAGTGGCATTGCTTTATACATGTTGGTCAAATGACGGATGCGTAATTCCGCTTGGAATCATTGCGCAATGATCGCGAAAATGGAATTGCGCATACACGTTAACATGGGTTTGCTGTAAGTGGCATTGCTTTATACATGTTGGTCAAATGACGGATGCGTAATTCCGCTTGGAATCATTGCGCAATGATCGCGAAAATGGAATTGCGCATCCACGTTAACATGGGTTTGCTGTAAGTGGCATTGCTTTATACATGTTGGTCAAATGATGGATGCGTAATTCCGCTTGGAATCATTGCGCAATGATCGCGAAAATGGAATTGCGCATACACGTTAACATGGGTTTGCTGTAAGTGGCATTGCTTTATACATGTTGGTCAAATGATGGATGCGTAATTCCGCTTGGAATCATTGCGCAATGATCGCGAAAATGGAATTGCGCATACACGTTAACATGGGTTTGCTGTAAGTGGCATTGCTTTACACATGTTGGTCAAAATGAAATGTGAATTTTTATATATGTGAAGAATACAGTATTCTTATTTTCAATATTATACATAATAAAAAAATAAAAAAGCAGAATCAAAAAAAATTATAACATGACCATCAATTGATGAGAATGAAATAACACAAAAAAATTATTTAAGCTACAGTAAACAACACAACTGATTGAAAATAAGAGTACAGGATATATTTATCATGAATTTAATTGAGGAAACAATTAACTCATGGGACTACCAAAGGATTAATAGTTTTTAATTGATTTGCTAATAATGTAAAGATTTTAAACATGGCATGATTTGTATTAATGATATCCAATCCTCATTTAATATATTACAGATCTGGATGTTGGTGCTGGATCCTCAAGGCAGGGCTTGTCACAGTATGGTATGTCTCATTTTAATTGACATTTGTCTTAGAAACATGGACAGAACATTACATACTAAATCCACATTGTTCAATATTTATATGTATCTGCAAAATGGATTTTAAAACTTTTTGCAAATAAGAATAAATAAAACCAAAAAATAGGATTACATTGTAAGACTACTCTGATTTTGTTTGGAATTTAAGATATCCCATCTATTCTGGATGTCTTAATTTTAATGTAAGATTCTTTGAATGTCCAATTTATATTCTTCCCTTGTGTATTGATTAATCTTATTTGTATACATTTTTAAAAAATACACACACTTTTGCATATGTTTAGATTTTAAAAATATAGATTCCATTTTTGAAATTGATCACGTCATTTAAGGGACATGCCAACTAAATTTTACATAGAATGATTTTTAAACGTGATTTTATTGTTTTGTTTAAACATTTTATGAGCTACATTGGTTCAGTCTATTGTTTTAGTTCTTACAAAAAAAATTGATTTTGGTTTAGGTAAAACAATGCATTACTGGTATTATCCGGCTGTTTTTTTATGCATAAATTGGCATTTTTACAAAAGTTAAAATCATGTGTTCAGATAACAGTAGTACATAGTTTAAAAAAGTATACAATTACACATTTAGAGCTTCATGTCCCTTTAATAGATGAAAATTAAATAATTATTAGGATATCCTTAAATAACATATTAGATTGGAATTGCATGCTCAATCCCATTCATTACATCAACATATGGAGTAGAGAATTCATTAACACCAACATTGTCAAATCAATATATTTTTATATTAAAGGGACACTGAGCTAAAATTATTAATGTTGTCATTCAGATAGAGCATGAAATATTAATCAACATTTAAATATAATACTATAATCATATGTGAAATATTCTATTGCTAAATGTATTTTAAAATCAAGAATGTACGTTTATCTGCAGCTCAATTTCGGTTGACCAACCTGGGTTTTTATTGATGATTGGTGGATACCTTCAACAAACAATATTTATTGAATCCAATATTGCTTATCTGCCTTTAAGATTAAAATGTAGCAACATTCCAATTATAAAAGGAGTCAATGTAAAATCATTTGGAACAGTTTGAACAGTGAAATCAATGATTGAAATAAATCATGTCAGTGTCCCTTTAATAAACAATAGATTCATTCATCTTTACATTCTTTGGATTAGACAATATTGATATATAATTCACATATTCACTGTTGGAGTTACTTTATAGATATCAGCATACTCTAACAGCACCATGATTACATATTTGTACTAATCAATTTGGTTTTGTATTGTGATAAATATGTGTTGTGTCCTAAACAAGATTACTGTACATTGCACAAATGGCTCGATGTGCCACATGTCTTTGTTTATATTTGTCAACAGCTGTTATTCAAAATGTGGTTTGTGTGTATTCTTTTAAGAACATTGATCAATGGGTATATTTAGATATGCAATAGCATCGTATGAGATGAGTTTGATGTCTAATATAGTCAGAAATTAAACATATGTTCAATAAATCATTTTTAACAGAATCCCCTTGATTCAATCAAGCATTTTTTTGGATAATGACTTCTCTATTCTTCACATTTTCAAGTTGATTATTCTTAAAAATCGCTACAGATGTGATTTAGTGCTATCCCAAATGTGTTCACTAATATATATCTATATCATTCATAGAGAGAGTTGGTGTGGGGAGCCCAGAGGAATCCAGCACTGACACAGAGCCGCCTTTGCGGTCTTCTGGTAAGTCCATTGACTCATTTATATGTCATTGAAGGTGTATTGGTAATCAATATTATGAGCATGATTCTCATGAAGCATAACATTTGAAACAAACATGTAATTTACTCCTCTGATTATATATTAATTTTCTTGGAATATTGAAAGATTAATAATTAAAACTTTCTTAGTCTACACCTTTGTTATTCAGAAGATGTATAGCATATGTTTGTTTCCATGTTCATTTTTGACAACAGTCATCAAGTGATACACACATGAGAAATCTTAAATGTTCTATGTACTATGCTTTTATGATTTTAAAATTAATACAAACAATACATCGAAAATCTAAATCATTGAGAATAACAAATCTAATGTCATTTGTATGCTCCATCAAAATGATGTAAATCATAACTTTGGGTGTGTATATCTTTAATGCAACATTGATGTGTGTCTTTGAGCAACAGTAACATATGTTATAATATCTGATCTTAACGTGTACACAACATGTTATGTTTTACAGAGATTGATTTAACATGTGGGACCGAGGAGGAAGAGGCGGCCTTGAAGTCTGATGGTATGTGAAATATATCTATCATGTTTCCAACATGTTGCTTTATTGGAAATCATTTTATTGAAGACATTCAAAGTCTACAGCTTTTGCACTTTAAAAAGGAATATTATTTGTCTGTTCAAATACACTACTGCCCCCTTTCTATATCAGGCAGCATGAAAATATGCTTGGATGTTTTTTTGTTTATTTTTTATTTATAATTCATGCCATCATTATGTCACATGCATATTCCAGGCCAAACCACAATAATAATGTTATAATTGTACAGACAGTCATTGATATTCATCTGAGTGCCTATATGCATACCATATACTCATTTCATAATTGTTTAGAAATTCAAACACACTTCTAAGTATATTGAAAACATAATAAATTTTAAATGCGTTGATTTGATTTCATGATGTATGAGATGTTAATATATTTGTATTATTTATTTCAGATGGATCCTCCTCCTCTGGTCATCTGTTTTCCGCCCCTGCCCAGGCCCAGACCCCTGCCCAGGCCCAGGCCCCTGCCCAGGCCCAGACCCCTGCCGGCCCTTCCCATTTGTCCTTTCCTGTCCCTCCCAAAAAATGGCCCTTCGTCCCCCTTCGCCGCTCTCCCCGTATTATGGGCCGTACAGCTACCCCAGCTGCCCAGACCCCAACTCACCACTCCCCAGCTGTACGGCCTACCCCGGAGCAGCAGCTCATCCCACCCCAATCCCATCCCTCCCCAACCCAATCCCATCCCTCCCCCCTGTCTCAACCTTCATTGTCCTGGGTGTCGGATTGTCCTTCCCAGGCACAGCTGTAAGAATCATTCAAAATCCACATTATAAGATACTTAAAGGTACACTGAAGGCAAATTGTTTCTATTGTGATTCAAATAGAGCATGCAATGTTAATCAAATTTATAATTTACTACTCTTATGAATTATTCTTCATTCTCCTGCTATCTTTATTGAAACAAAGAAATGCCTAGAATTAATTTTAAATAGAAAATAATTGTGGACATCATTTATTTATTGTTGGATGAATGTATCCATCAACCAGCAGGGACAACCAAAGTTGATAAACAAATATGGCCTGCCCTATAAACCTACATTCTTGCATTCAAAATCTAGCTAGAGAATTCTAACATTTAAAGAATATGTGTAATTTTTTAATATTTGTAATGTCATGCTCTATCTGAATCAGTCAATTAAATATTTAGGTTCAGTGTCCCTTTAATTTGATATCACTACATATACCAATCACCACTACTTGGATCCAACAATTTATGTACAAATGTTGATACATTATCTCTTGTCTAACCCAGTGGGAATGTAATTTCTTCAGGTTGCTATGTGTACACAGCTTGTCCTCAACGCCAAAATGTTTAAGGATAGGTGTGCCTACCACAGTATAATTAAAATATTTAAATTGCTAATGTAAGTACAATGTAAATCCTTTAACAAGATTTTATACACTCAAGCTGTATAAGTGGATCATCGAAAACCAATTAAAGGGGACAACATGTTTGAGTAAACTGTCCCTTTAATGATTTCGGTCTGTCTGAATAACATATTTAATGTGTAAAGAATCAATTTAAACAAATTGATATAAAGAATGATTTGTCTTTATGATGACAATGTATCTTTGCTTATTTTTTCTTCTGTTGTGTAATTATCCTTAATATTTTATTTATTCTTTATTTTAGGCTGTGACTCAGCATGGCTCATGCTAGAAGGTATAGCACGTGTAGAGCAGGCCGTGTTGAGGAACGCAGCTGGCCTGAGAGGGATGAACGACACCATGCAGGCCCAGCTCCGGGTTCAGCATTTGACTCTGCGTCAAATCATGCAATTAAATTCAAGGCCTGAATCTGGAGCTGGACATGCACAGGACGAGGAAGAGGATGACCAGTAAGTGGAGGATCTGGAGATGCTCCAAGGGCGCAGATAAGAATCCTCCGTCCACATGTTGATGTTTTTGCTATGGTTGCCATTTGGCCTTTTTTTCAGTTTATTGTTGTGTCTGTTGCACTCTTTTACCTTGTCATATGGCTCCAATGGGGCTATGGTGGCCCTTGGCAACTCTCTTCATGGACTGTGATGCACTCTGTTACCTTGTCATATATCTACAATGGGGCTATGGTGGCCCTTGGCAACTCTCTTCATGGACTGTGATGCACTCTTTTACCTTGTCATATATCTACAATGGGGCTATGGTGGCCCTTGGCAACTCTCTTCATGGACTGTGATGCACTCTTTTACCTTGTCATATGGCTCCAATGGGGCTATGCTGGCCCTTGGCAACTCTCTTCATGGACTGTGATGCACTCTGTTACCTTGTCATATATCTACAATGGGGCTATGGTGGCCCTTGGCAACTCTCTTCATGGACTGTGATGCACTCTTTTACCTTGTCATATGGCTCCAATGGGGCTATGCTGGCCCTTGCCAACTCTCTTCATGGACTGTGATGCACTCTGTTACCTTGTCATATATCTACAATGGGGCTATGGTGGCCATTGGCAACTCTCTTCATGGACTGTGATGCACTCTTTTACCTTGTCATATGGCTCCAATGGGGCTATGGTGGCCCTTGGCAACTCTCTTCATGGACTGTGATGCACTCTGTTACCTTGTCATATATCTACAATGGGGTTATGGTGGCCCTTGGCAACTCTCTTCATGGACTGTGATGCACTCTGTTACCTTGTCATATATCTACAATGGGGCTATGGTGGCCCTTGGCAACTCTCTTCATGGACTGTGATGCACTCTGTTACCTTGTCATATATCTACAATGGGGCTATGCTGGCCCTTGCCAACTCTCTTCATGGACTGTGATGCACTCTGTTACCTTGTCATATATCTACAATGGGGCTATGGTGGCCCTTGGCAACTCTCTTCATGGACTGTGATGCACTCTGTTACCTTGTCATATATCTACAATGGGGCTATGGTGGCCCTTGGCAACTCTCTTCATGGACTGTGATGCACTCTTTTACCTTGTCATATGGCTCCAATGGGGCTATGCTGGCCCTTGGCAACTCTCTTCATGGACTGTGATGCACTCTGTTACCTTGTCATATATCTACAATGGGGCTATGGTGGCCCTTGGCAACTCTCTTCATGGACTGTGATGCACTCTTTTACCTTGTCATATATCTACAATGGGGCTATGGTGGCCCTTGGCAACTCTCTTCATGGACTGTGATGCACTCTTTTACCTTGTCATATGGCTCCAATGGGGCTATGCTGGCCCTTGGCAACTCTCTTCATGGACTGTGATGCACTCTGTTACCTTGTCATATATCTACAATGGGGCTATGGTGGCCCTTGGCAACTCTCTTCATGGACTGTGATGCACTCTTTTACCTTGTCATATGGCTCCAATGGGGCTATGCTGGCCCTTGCCAACTCTCTTCATGGACTGTGATGCACTCTGTTACCTTGTCATATATCTACAATGGGGCTATGGTGGCCCTTGGCAACTCTCTTCATGGACTGTGATGCACTCTTTTACCTTGTCATATGGCTCCAATGGGGCTATGGTGGCCCTTGGCAACTCTCTTCATGGACTGTGATGCACTCTGTTACCTTGTCATATATCTACAATGGGGCTATGCTGGCCCTTGCCAACTCTCTTCATGGACTGTGATGCACTCTGTTACCTTGTCATATGGCTCCAATTTTCCTGATCTTTACCATATTATTTATAAACGTTGTTGATGTTTTCTGACATACTAATAAAAGACATGTCATTGCACGATTCTTTGTCCTCCTTATTCATGTCATTGATTGAAATATCTAGTTTATCTTGTTGATCCTTAAAGGGACCTGCCAAAAATAATGCTGTTTCCTGAATCATATATGTAATACAATTGTAAATGACTTTAAGATTAACATCTCCAATGTAATGTTTATTTTTGTCTTTATATTTGTTTGTAAAAGCTTTATCATTGCATGATTATGATTAGCATAGTAATTATTTTATATATGTATATATAGATTGTTATATATGTATATTTCAAATTTCACATCCATTTGTGTATTTATAAACTCTGCATGAATTGATGCACCTTTAACAAATGATCTGAGGATTGATACAATGATATAATCCCTGTAAAGTGTTCATTTTATTGAAATAGTATTGTCTCTGTGTATCCTCTTTTTATAACTAAAATCATGTCCCTTTAAGTGATGGTGAGCACAATTGTTAATGAATGTATTTCCATTTCTAAAGCGTTTTTGTCCTTTTGACATGAACAAGGACATATAATCTTAATAATAAACAATCTTATTGAAATGTTGACAGCACATGTATTTCATTTTCTATTCTATATTATTGTAAAAGTGTAACCAAATCAATCTCTGTGTGTAATGCGCATATTTTAGATGAGGAATATGTTTTTCTAAATATTGTTAAAAAATACTTTTCATCCCATATATGGCTATAGGTAGTCTGACCATATTTCAACTTGAATAAATGACACGTTTGATCAATACATGTGTCATTATTGTTATTCAAAAACAATCTAAACATATCTTAAAACATCAATGGCATATGTATTTCTCATGTGTATCTTTTAAATGTTAAAGATATACACCATAGCTATAGTTAAAGGGACAGTCAAGTCCGAAAAGATGATTCATGATTTTGTGACATTCCTAGATAGCAATCTAGACACATACTTGTTACAAAAATATAAATACGTTTCTTAGTGATATGCCAAGCTGTCAACTGAGTCCTTGTATTGGCTGCGTTTTTTCAGCGATCGCGGATGCGCCATGTTGCTTAAGACGTCACCTGCCAGGCTGTCCAATGATTCCTTGTATTGACTGACGCTTTTACGCGATCAAGGATGCACCTTTTATTGGATGGCGTTTTTACGCGATCAAGGATGCGCCTTTTTTTTGTTTGCGTTCTTACGTGATCAAGAATGTGCCTTTTATTGGATTGCGTTCTTACGTGATCAAGGAAGCGCCATGTTAATTAAGACGTCACATGCAAAGGTAAAAAAACGTCTGATTGTATTACGTAGTCCCGCAATATTTGTTTGTGCACGTTAAACACGTTTGTGAATGAAGCCAAGTTTAAAAACATTGCGAATATGGATTGTTTGCATCATGTTACATTGTTGACCCATAGCTGATAAAGACCACCACATTCTCTTTTGATGGATGTCTGGTTGAATAAACGAACGAAAGCAAAATGTTTTCATGCATATGATATTTCGAGGCAAGTGCAAATCTCCATACTCCATGTTGTTTAATATGTTTGTCAACAATATGTTCCTTTTTCTTAAAAATGACTGTTGTGTTTAATGTTAAAGATATCTAATTCATAAATATGCGCTATTGTGTTAGAATAAAGTAATCAATATGCATTTATCTTTATCATATGCTAAATATATGATGCCGACTTCTTCTAAATGTAATTTCGTCGTATATTTTATTAAAGGTTCATTAGACACTCACATTATAAATCAAAATATTTTATTTTGTCTCTAGTTAGATAGTCCATTGTTTAACAAATACACGTTTCATTTTGCTTCTGTTCAAATAAAATGTAAGTAATTTTCAGACTCCTCGCCAAGCCTCTAAGTTTCATGTGAGTACCATCTCCAGCTTTCTCCTGTTTGTGTAAAGGGTCTTTTCATATGTTAATGATGGGGTATTGTCTTGTTTTACGGTTGTAATGGGGGTTCATCTATATTTTCAATAGAGCTAACCTGATTTTCTTTGAAAGTGTTTAAAGCTTTGTAATATTGATATCAGTATATGTTAATCTTGTTGTTTCTAGTAGTGTCTATTACATATAGTTCTGTTAAAAATATAGTATACTGTCCCTTTAATGCAAATGTTTATTTTTGTATCATGTATGAGTTCCACATTGGTTAATCTCCAAATATATTATTGTTAGCATATTTTCACCCCCCACTCCTAAAAGGACTTTAAACCATATTCATTGTTAAAACAAATGTCTTTCTAAAAATAAATTAACACAATAATGTCTCTTTAAGAAAATAGACTTTATTTAACACGTTAATATAAATCTGTTTTCAATATTTATTGTTTGAACAAGTACATGTAGATATACCAACAATCTGCAAATATATGTTAGCATATGTATTTTTGTTAAAGGGACAGTTTAGAAAACAAATCATGTTTTGCATTATTATAAAAGTCAATTTTGTAATATCAATGATATCAAAGGTTTCTCACCAATTAATCATTTGTCTGTGTTTATTTTAATTTGCTAGCTAAACCTATGAGGTTCGTGTGCTCATTTCTTAGAGCTTGAAGAGTGCATGTAATCATTATGCAATTTGACCACTAGAGGGCATTTGGATAGAATTTGTATATGTAAAACCTTGTGCTCATACAGCATATTATTTACCATGTATTGATCATTGATATCTAAAATGTTGTTATGTCAGAACAACAAATAAGTGGTCATTTTTCATAGTCATAGATACAAGGGTAAGCACATAAGTCACACGTATTTCTCCATGTTTTGTTGTTTCCAACTTGATAATGCGTAATACAGTGTTTTCTTTGTAATCAATAATTTTCTGACTGTCCCTTTAAGCTGTGTTATTGGCATTCAAACAGTAATATGCCATCATGGATAATTGTAATGGTAATTTTGTTTGCGATTCGGGAAACAGTTTGGACATCACATCACAGAAACCAATCAATATCATGAACAAGGATAGGTATGTGATGATGTGGTTTTCACACACTTATAACCCACACTCTGCAAACAATCTGCCTCCATGGACCCGGTCCCATAGAAGTAGATTATATACAGAGTGTGGTCCACAAGTGTATGAAAACCACATCATCACATACCTATCCATTACACATTAAATAAAAAAAACATTAAACATGAAAACAAATACTTACTTCCTCTTCCTTCCCCTCTTCCCACGGGGCTGAGGCTCTGGGAGGGGCAACTGCCGACTCCGACGAGTTCTCCTTGGAGATGTTGTGGGAAGAGTGGAAGGAAGAGTACTGGGACGACCAAGGTGAGGAGGAGGAGATAGCTCGGCAGGAGGAGATGGCCCGGCAGGAGAAGATGGCCCGGCAGGAGAAGATGGCCCGGCAGGAGAAGATGGCCCAGCAGCAGGAGGCCCAGCAGCAGGAGGCGGACCAGGAGGCAGACCAGCATGCGCCTCCCGGAAAAAATTAAACATCTCTTGGTGTAGATTAAAGGTTCTGTTTTGCCCTTCTTCTATTCTAGTTAGTATGTTTATTATTTTGTTTTGGCCTTCAATTATTTTGTTTTGTCCTTCAAGAATTCTAGTTCGGCCTTCTATATTTTGTATCCGGGAGTTACGCATCTGGTCTATGTAGTCTAGTAGAACCCGCACCTCTGCTATTTCCTGTTGTTGTGCTTGGCGGGGTACCCGTGCACGGCGGGGTGCGGGTCCTTGAGGGGCCTCTGGTTCCGCGGCCTCCTCCTCTGCTTCCGGGGCCTCATCATCTGCTTCCGTGCCCTCTTCGTCACGGGTGGCCTCTTCCCTCCGAGGTGGAAATTCCTCCCCACCACTCTCATCCTGGGGAGAAGGAGGAGGCTGTATTTGTTGTGCTGTCTCCTCCCCAGACTCTGTATATTTGAAAAATAAAAAAATGTATATATTAGCATATTTCCAAATCAAGCTTTAAATGACTTAGCTTACGATACAATTACAAATGCAGAATCATTAATCCACTTTGAAATCTAACAATCAATACGATTTCCGCATTTTCTAAACCGTGTTTGTGATATGTCTGTTCAATCTGAATGTTTTAGCGTTTGTTTTCAGTCTGTTTAAATGCACACCTAACCTATAGCCTAGATACTGATGTAACCGCAAAGTAATTGTGAATGCGTGTAAAGAACGTTATAGCATTAATCTGATCCTTAAAGGGACATGAAACCCAATGTTTTATCTTTCATGATTTAGAAGCATACATTTATAATCAACTTTCTAATGTACTTTTCTTATCTAATTAGCTTCATTCTCTGGATATTCTTTGCTGAAAAGCATATCTAAATATGCTTAGAAGATGCTGATTGTTAGCTGAATCTCATATATCTCAAGAATGAATCAAATTAGGTAATATAAGTACATTTGAATGTTTTGTCAAATTGTATTCTCTACCTCAATCATGAAAGTAAAGGTTTGCGTATAGTGTCCCTTGAAATACATTCGTATGTGAATTTATTCTTAAATGAGCTTACCGTCAGATGAGAATGGCAGGTTCCCGGTATCAATTCCTCCGATACCGACTACATCCACCTCGGAGATGCTGGGACGCAAAATTTCCTCCCATCGGCAGTACTCGATTTCCAGTGCAGGGCCGCCACCGGTTCCTGCGGAATGTCGGGCCTCCAGGCTTAACTTTTTCTTGAGATCCATCTTGCAGTCCCGGTATCGATGTTTTATAGAGTCCATATCTCTATTCCGTCCACCCACTGCATTGACTGCATTCCTTATCTCATGCCAGAGCTTCCTCTTCTCAGTCGGGGTGGTCTTCTGGTGCTGCAGCCTCCTATACCTGGCCATATAGGCCTCTACGAGGGCCTCCTTCTCCTCCATCGAAAACCTCGCCTCCCTAGTCGCCTTGGCCTTCCCCTGTGACGATGCCCTCTGTTTCCCGGACTGTGAAGCCCTACTCTGTCCGCCACTGGGCCCAGCCACTTGTTCATCTTGAACCAAGTGGCTGGGTCCACCCACCGCTTCCACCCCCGCTTCTTGCCCCCCTTCCTGCCCTGTTCCTCTCCCCCTCCCTCTCCTCCCCCCTCTACCTCTCCCCTGCCTGCCCTCCATCTGTTCCCTAAACTAAACCCCAAATAATCAAACAAAAAGTGAGTGTGATGAAATGAAAGGGGGTCAAAATAAAGAACTAAAAAGACAAAATAAGTGCTGAAAGTGTGAGAGGGATCTAAAAAAACAAAGAGGGTAAGGAGTATTTAAATAAACAAAAAGAAGAAGAAGACTAAAAGGAGGATATGTAAACTAAATGTAACTAGGGGATGGGTATGGGATGGGGATGGGGTATGGGATAAGAGTAAATGGGATGAAAGGGAATGGGACTACAGGGAATGGGGTATGGAGTGTAGTATGATGGGGTATGGAGTGTATGTAGTGTTATTGATAAGTGTATGTATGTATTGAATGTGTTTGCGTGTAAATGTGTTAAGTGTACAGAAAAATCACTCGCTCGCTAACCCACACTACTACTAATTCTCACTAACTCCCACTCCCACTAACTCTCAATAACTCCCACTAACTCTCAATAACTCACACTACCACTAACTCACGCTCCCACTAACTGACTCTCTCACACTACCACTAACTCTCACTAACAACTACCACTAACTCACTCACGCTCCCACTAACTGACTCTCTCCCACTACCACTAACTCCCACTCCCACTAACTCACTCACGATAACACTAACAACTGACTCTCTCACACTAACACTAACTCACTCACAATAATGCACAAACTCTCTAATCTTAAACCTCCAATCTCCAAAGACCCACCAGCAACACAGTCAAAGAAGCCATGCTTGTGTGGTGCTTATATACCCTGTGTAAATGTTTAATGATGTACCGATTTCCATTGTAAATTGTATTCAGGTGTGCTTTATTAGCAATTAATATTTGTGCAATGTGTATTAGTTGTGTGAATTTGCGCATGCTCATTTTGAGTTAGTATTTGTGGAATGTGTAGAATGCGATGATGTCATAGTGCTCGTTTTCTATAACATTGTCCAATAGTATTATGTTTAAATGTGAATTTGCGATGGTGTGGTATTAGTGAAGTGTTGTATATGTATGTTTGTCCTAATATATAGTGATATTGAATGCGATTATTTTGCTAGTGTATGTATATATTTATTTTTCCTTGTTGTTATTTAGCGTATTTCCGCATCTTAAAGTATATGCGTATTCCCTGTATTAAATTTTATTAAAAATCCCCCCGCTTGTGAATGTGTAATGCTTATGTGCTTTGTTGAGTGATTGTTGTTGTGACATTTGCGGCGTGTTATTGTTGTGCATGATGTGTTATGCGTCATATGATCGAGCTGTGCGTATTTCTCGCAAGATCGAGTGTTAGGTGAAAAAAGCGTGTTTGTTTGTTTTTCCATTGAACTCTATGGGAGACTATCAAACGCGGGCAGGATTCCGCGTGTGAAATACACGCGTTAGGAGTATCGTTAGAAGGTTTTGTTAGAACTCTAAATACCGGAGTCAAACAATGCCGTGCGTTAGACATAAACCACGCGAAGCGTTAGCAACCCATCTACCGCCAAACTCCAAATCTAGCCGTTAGTTAGGTATTGGGCTTTCAGGGCCCTTTACCTATTAGGCAACGCCAATGCTGCTCTTTCTAGTGAAAGACATAGGGCTGCATTACTGCGCGTTGACCCCAAATTGGCTGTTCTGGCATTTGAAGAAGCTGGCTCCCAAGCTAAGGGTCTTCTATTTGGAGATTCCTTCCTTACAATTATGAGGCATTATGTGTCAACTTTTACATCTATCGACAAAATCCAAGCATTGCTTAGGAAAGTGTTTCAACACAGAAGTGTTTTTTCCAGGACCGGCAAATTTAGAGGTCGCCTGCCTGGCCACCAAAACTTTGGCCAACTCATGGGCCTCAACCAACCCCAATACTATATGGGATAATATAACAGAGCCATGTTCCCGTACAGATCCAGACCTGTGGGACCCAGAAGAGCCGCTGCACGTATCCCTCCTGCACATGTAAACTCAAACCAAGGTGAGTCCTTTACCTTTTTCCCTCATTCCATTTGCAGGCAGACTCGCCCATTTTTTCCAAAACTGGTTATCCCTTTTGGCAGATCTGTGGGTCCTCAACACAGTCCAGGGATTTGTAATAGAATTCATTTGCCCCCCCCCCCCTTCCAACCCACACTAGTGATGTGAAGTTCGGTTCTTCTGGGTGAATCGGTTCATTTCAGACAGTTCGATTAACTGAACCGGTTCATGAACCGATTCACCAGTTCACCTACTGAACATGAGATAGAGGCTCTACCTCATGTTCAGTAGGTGAACTGTAGAGCCGCAGATTCGTTCCTGAATCATGAGTCACTGACTGTGTGAGTTGTTCATGACTCATGATTCAGTGTCTAACAGTTCAGCTCCTCCTGAGTCCTCACAGCCAGGCAGTGTTGTCTCCTTCACAGATACATACAACACAGTACATAGAACAGAGCATGCTGTATACTCTGTTCTATGTACTGTGTTGTATGTATTTTCCTAAGATATGCATATCTACTAGTACTCTGTATAGCTTATAAATAAATATAAGGGTGAGACCTGCTGCTTCTCTAAGGGTTAATTTAAGGTGCAGTTTGGGGTATATTTGAATCAGTGTACTGTTAACTGACTCCTTTGCAATGAATCGTTCAGTTAACAGTACACTGATTCAAATATACCTCTAACTGCACCTTAAAGTAACCCTTACAGAAGCAGCAGGTCTCAACCTTATATTTATTTATAAGCCATACAGAGTTTTGGTTTATAAATATAAGGTTGAGACCTGCTACTTTTGTAAGGGTTAATTTAGGTGCAGTTAGGGGTATCTTTGAATCAGTGTACTGTTAACTGAATGATTCATTGCAAAGGAGTTAACAGTACACTGATTCATTTGCAAACAGTTCACTTCTTGAATCAGTAACAGTACTGGTAATATGATCCTAGAGTGAGACTGTCTGATTCATTGCAAAGGAGGAGTTAGCAGAAGCAGTACACACTCTAGGATCGTATTACCAGAGCTGTTGCAGACTCAGGAAGTGAACTGTTTGAAACGAATCAGTTCAGTCTGGTGAACTGATTCATACAGTTCACTGAAAAGATCCAGTTCAAATGAACGATTCGTTCATGAACTGGACATCACTGACCCACACCTCCTAATCCCTTACACCTTGCCTTGGAAAGTCAGAAGTTTATCAAAGAAAAATGTCTTTCCTTCACTCAAAAAGGGTGATAGAAAAAGTTTCCAGAGATTCGCTCCCGGGTTTCCTGAGCAACTTGTTCCTTGTCCCAAAAAAGTCAGAAGGTTTCCGCCTGGTCATCAATTTGAAGGACCTCAACTTCTTTGTTGTGTACCGCCACTTCAAGATGGAGGGCATACACATGCTGAGAGACCTTCTGCGATTGAGCGACTGGATGGTTCGTCTTTACCTAAAGGACGCTTACTTGACAGTACCCATATCTCTACACTACTGCAGATTCCTTCAATTTCGCTGGGCGGACCAACTCTGGCAGTTCACCTGCCTTCCTTTCGGACTCAGCTCCGCCCCATGGTGTTTTACCAAACTGCTCAAACCAGTAGTTTCTTATCTCTGGGCTTCCACCTTGTGATCTAACTGGACGATATCCTCCTCTTGGCTCAGAACAAAGATCTGTTGCTTTCCCAGCTTCGCAAATTGTCCTCCCTACTCACTTCTCCGGGTTTTGTTATCAACAAGGAGAAATCAAGCCTGTCCCCTCTTCAACTTATATAATTCCTAGGTTTCTCCATAGATGCCTCTCAGGGACAATTCCTCCCTCAAGATAAGATATACCGAATCAAGTTGGAAATTGGGGCGTCTTTAACCGCAACTTCGATTTCTATCCGGTGTAGGTTTGTTGTTTTGCGTTTCAGCTCTTGACAAAGGCTCACGTAGCTGAAACGCGTAGCGGTGGACCCTGATTGGCATTCAATCAAATCCACTTGCAGCTGGAGGAAGAAGCCAGTTTTGAAAAATTATTCCCGGTAAGAGACCCAGTTAATAAGGGAAGAAAACACTCAAGAAAAAACAACAAACCTACACCGGCTGTTCATGACCTCTATGGAAGCATAGATCAACTTTCATCTGGTTCTGTTACGACAGATAACACTTCTAAACAGCGAGATTTAGCTGATACATCCACAAAACCTAAGGATATCGCTAACGAATAGCGATTACAAGGTAAACTTGAAACTTCACTTGCATCACAGACCGGGTGGTCTTCACGAAGTCTTGCTATATATCAAGACTGTATCTCACGCTATAAGTCACTGCTTGACAAGGATTCAAGTATTCACTTATTTTGAAACTCAAACTACATCCACTATAGCGTCACTCACTAGCACATGTGCTTATAATTTAAAGAGACACCACAAAATTGGTCTCTGGATTTACATATGTATATATTTTTTTCACTGAATACCTCTATTTCCTTGATTGTGATATAATTAGAAGATTTGGACACAATTAACAGGGCAGTTCCAAAGATCATTTGATGAACTATTTTATCACCCACTTTTTTCATGTTTTTTTCCTCATTTTTATTTTTATTGAAGATATTTTTTGTCTATTTTCTTCATTTTTTCCATTTTTTTATAAGTTTTTTGCACAAGTATATTTTTATCTTTGCCATTCGGCATAATATATATTTTTTAACCTCTTGGCCCCATATAATCATTTTTTTGTATCTGCAACCATTAGTCTTTTATCTGTAACCATTAGTACTGTGATATTGTCTATTACTGTGACCATATCCACCCTACTTACCAGTAATACTATAAGTAATATTACTTTTATTCCAAAAAAGGGACTTATACACTATATCCGGATATATCTTTTTATGTACGTTATCCTACGAGTATAAATATACAATTATATATATATATATATATATATATATATTCCATATAAAGAAAGCACTCTCCGTTTTTTCTTCACAAATTTTTACTGTGCATTTAAGTGACGTTTCGGGGTTTCACCCCCGTCCTCAGACTTACAGACAATGTGACCAAAAACACCTTATTATATACCCATCCCATCCACCATCCCTAGCGTAACAGGGTTGGCGGCGGTAGGTGGTTGGCGGCTTCCAAGGGTGATACTCACTTTCTAGATGACGTATACATGGCGCCGGGTACACACCGCTGTAAGCCGAATATGCACGAGGTGGTATAGTGTGATAGATTGATAAGTATTAAGTATTTTGAATTGATTAATTAATTATGTAAATGGTGGATGGGATGGGTATATAATAAGGTGTTTTTGGTCACATTGTCTGTAAGTCTGAGGACGGGGGTGAAACCCCGAAACGTCACTTAAATGCACAGTAAAAATTTGTGAAGAAAAAACGGAGAGTGCCTTCTTTATATGGAATATTTGTGTTTTGTTGAGCACCCCGGACTGAGTTGAGAGTGCTAAACCTAAAGAGACTATATATATATATATATATATATATATATTGTTATCAAAATTTGTGTATCTGCTTTTATTTGTCTAAATTACAATTGTATAAACAACAATATTCAATACTTATTCACCTATATTTGAGTAAGAGTCCTCACTATATGTTTATACTCTTACATCTTCTATACGGGAATATTCCATAATCCAATCTATATTTCCTGGTATTCTATATCCTTCAATAGCTTGTCAGCGCTATCCTTTTACTTGCACACACTAGAAAATTTTATGCTTCAGCCTGGGCAGTCTGGGTTCGTTGGTGTATGGGAAAGGAAATTGATCCCTTTTCTTCCCCTCCTTCCATGATTGTCAATTTCCTCACTGAGCTGTTTTCACAAGGGAAAGCATACTGTACTATTAATTTGTTCTGCTCAGCCATTTCTGCGAGTCCCCTCCCCATTGAAGGTGTCCCCGTGGGTAGACATCCTTTAGTCTGCCATCTTCCTCGAGCTATCAGATTTAAGAATCCCCCTAAACCTCGCTATTTGAGTCTTTGGGATGTCAATGTGGTTCTGGTTTTCCTTAGGAACTGGCCTTCCAATTCCTCTCTCTTAAGCAACTTTCTGCAAAGTTGGCTTTGCTCCTTAGCTTGATTTCTTTTCAACGGGTCTCCGATATTGGGGCCCTCAACGCTCACTTCGTCTCCTCTCCAGAAGGAGTTGCCTTCTCTATTTCTCGCAGGACCAAGACCTCCTCTAAAGCTTTGTTCTATCCTTATTTTCCAGAAGACCCTCAGATTTGTGTAGCTCTTTGTCTCAAGTCCTACCTGTCCCGAGCCGAGAGTCTTCGGGTTTCCCCGACAGGTTCTCTCCTTATCCTGTTGTTCTGCCTCACCGTCCAGTCTCCACCCCTACTTTGGCTTATGTTTGAGGCAGGAATAGCCCAAGACTTTGGTGCTCACTCGGTCAGGGGTGCCTCAACCTCTGGAGATTTCTTGGCAGGTTGTAATCTGCAGGATTTGCTGACCGCAGCAGATTGGTCTTCAGCATCAGTCTTTTCCCAGATTTACTTTAAGCCTCTGCCTCATGCCTTCCATTCTGTCCTTTTTGGCTTTAAAATATGCAAAATATGAAGCCTCCTGTCTTGCCATAAAATTCAGATTATTATAACCTTGGTGCCTAAATAATCTAGATTTTATTAAAGACAGGAGGCGAATATTTTTCCTCCTCTTCCTTCCCAGTTAAAGTATAATTTATGATAATGATATGTTTGTGTCTTGATAGTGTTCACCTTGTTTTTTCACAGTTTACCTCTTTTATTGGTAGCAGTATTACCTCTCTCTTTGTGTTTACTTTTAGCTTAAAAGAACACTAGCAGGCCCATTTATCAAGCTCCGTATGGAGCTTGAAGGGCCGTGTTTCTGGCGAGTCTTCAGACTCGCCAGAAACACAAGTTATGAAGCAGCGGTCTAAAGACCGCTGCTTCATAACCCTGTCCGCCTGCTCTGAGCAGGCGGACAGGAACCGCCGGAAATCAACCCGATCGAATACGATCGGGTTGATTGACAGCTCCCTGCTGGCGGCCGATTGGCCGCGAGTCAGCAGGGGGCGGCGTTGCACCAGCAGCTCTTGTGAGCTGCTGGTGCAATGTTAAATGTGGAGAGCGTATTGCTCTCCGCATTTAGCGAGGTCTTGCGGACCTGATCCGCAGTGTCGGATCAGGTCCGCAAGCCCTTTGATAAATGGGCCCCAAACTCTCAAGCATGGAATAATTGGTTTTCTCGTCTCATCTTTCCCGGCCTGGAATGATCATCACTTCTTCAGTGGAACTTGAATGTTTTTTCTCATTTAGATCTTCTTGTGGACTTTCCTGTTTCTGTCAGGCAGCGAAAAGAGGAAGCTATTTCCTGTTCCTTGTTGGTTATATTATTTGCTTTGTGCTGATTGGTTGTTTTTTGTTCCTATGTTACTTGTTTTTCCTTGCTGCTGTTTTGGAAGTCAGTAAGAATTATGCAAAATATTTGCCTCCTGTCTTTAATAAAATCTAGATTTTTTAGGCACCAAGGTTATAATAATCTGAATTATAATATAGCTGTGTTCTGATGTACATTCTGTCAGGGTTTTTCCCTGCTTTGTTTGCCATGTGCAGCTGGCAGCCATTTTACTCACCTCTCTTGCTGACTCTGGTGCATACTGTGTGATGCTGCTCATTTCCTGCACTTCCTTTTATGGCCAGACTGGTGTACATCATCTGTGTGAGACAGGATGCAGTCTCAGAATTGCGATCTCATCACTTATTATTTAAAGGGCCTTTGTTCAGTATGCTTTGCCCTTGCGTTGTCTCATACCTGTTTGTGAGAGCTCCTGTGTATTACCTGGCTGTCTGACGTTCCTCTTGGCTCCTGATCCCTGGCTTGTTCCTGACTCTGCTGTTCTCCTTGTTCCTGATTCTCGCTCGTCTGGCTACTCGCTTTGGCTCCTGACTCGGCTCGTCTGACTATTCGCTTTGGCTCCTGACTCGGCTCGTCTGACTACCAGCTCTGGTTTTGATTCCTGGCTTGTTATTTGACTTGTGGACTTTTTATTATTTTTTGCTATTAATAAAGGTGTGATTATTTTTGCACTTCTCATCTCAGTCTGATTCCTGGCACCCTGACACATTCCGGTTTTAACTCCTATTCTTTTCCTGAAATAGTAACTTTGAATCCAATTTTTTAGCTTCTAATATATCACATTGAAGAACAATGTATCATTCCATCCTTTGCAGTTTAGACTATTTGTGATGTCAGCGTCACGAATTGGCTATATTCCAAGATGAAATCATAAGAGGAGGAGTCAGCTGACATGAATCTCTGTTAAAAGGCTGCGAAAGCCGCGGCGCCTCCACTTTTGAGAAAGCCAATATGGCAAAACATGTTAAGGGGTTTAGAGGGTAATTGAGTGCCTTTTTTTTTAAATACTCTGGTTGCTTATGTTGGAGCATTATTAAAGCTCAATTGCTTACATATCGTAATAGGCGGCTCACACACTAACTATCACGGTCTGACAGGGACCATTGACATAATAGGTGTTTTATATATATATATATATATATATATATATATATATATATATATATATAGAGTACTTATCCACGAGTTGGTTTACTCTAGCTCAGCCAAGAACACAGCATTTATTAACAAACGCCTAGATTACGAGTTTTGCACTAAACAGGGTGCGAAACTAACGCCAAAAAAGTTGCGTTATTTCACTCTCCATATCGCTGCCATTACGAGTTTATGAAAAGCCTCCTGGTTGCAATATGGTGCATTAAGCTCCATACTGTACAAAATCCAAGGGCTGAGTTTACGTGTTCGTGCATGCTTTTCCTCATAGACATCAATGGGGAGAGAGTGTTAGAAAAAACACCTGAAGTGCGGAATGAAAAATCTCCGTAACGCAACCCCATTGATGTCTATGGGGAAAAAAGTTACATTTAAACCTAACACCCTAACATAAACCCTAAGTCTAAACACTCCTAATCCACCACCCCCGAAACCTAAATAAAGTTATTAACCCCTAATCCGCCGCTCCCGACATCGCCGACACTAATAAAATCTATTAACACACTAATAAAATCTATTAACCCCTAATCCGCCGCTCCCCGACATCGCCGCTACTAAATAAAATAATCAACTCCTAAACCCCCGCTCTCCGACATCGTTGCCACTAAATAAAATGATTAACCCCTAAACCTCCGCCCCCCCCACATCGCCACCACTAAATAAACCTCTTAACCCCTAAACCGCCAGCCCCCCACATCGCAAAACAATTAAACTATTAACCCCTAAACCTAAGACACCCCTAACTTTAAATTAAAATTACAATATCACTATATCTAAATAAATAAAAACTTACCTGTGAAATAAAAAAAATCCTAAATTTAAACTATAAATTTACCTAACATAACTATTCTAATAAAATTTAAAAAAACTACCAATTAAAAAATCTAAATTAAAAATGTTTAAAAATCTAGCATTACGAAAAAATGTAAAAATTCTAAAATTACAAAAAATAATAAACACTAAATTACAAAAAATAAAAAACACTAAGCTTACAAAAAATAATAAACAAAATTATCAAAAATAAAAACAATTACACCTAATCTAATAGCCCTATAAAAATAAAAAAGCCCCCCAAAATAAAAACACCCCCTAACCTACAATAAACTACCAATAGCCCTTAAAAGGGCCTTTTGTAGGGCATTGCCCTAATTTAAACAGCTCTTTTACCTGTAAAAAAATACAAAGTCCCCCCAACAGTAAAACCCACCACCCAACCAACCCACCAAAATAAAAAAAAACTCTCTCTAAAAAATCCTAAACTACCCATTGCCCCTAAAGGAGCATTTTGTCAGTATATTTATGAAAATCTAAGTAGTGCTCTCCAAATAATATATCAGCTTATGGCAGGGTTATAACACAATATATTTAATAATTATCCTTAAAAATTGAAACCCTTAACCAACATGCATCTACTAGAAACCATACAATTAATATAAATACCTGAATTATTTTATTTAGTTAATATCCATGAATATCTTGAAATATATTTGCAATACCAGAATATGACACAATATTATATACGTTAAAACTGACTATTAAAATATGCTATCCTCCTTAAAGCCCAGAAAAATTTACCTACACAAATCAGCCTTATTTACAAATAGCCTTTCATTCAGTTAACACAATGGGACTAAAACCTTTAACTTTTAACATCCAAGCAATACAATCCTAAACAGTGCTTATAAACAATAGGATAATATATCTATTATGCTATTTAACTGCAATTTATCCTAATACAGTATTAATTTAAAACATCGGAACTTGAACAGATAAGTTACTTAGTCTACCAGATACAAATTTAAACAATAATACAATATACACTTCTGAATTATTATTATATAGTTGCATAGATAAACAATTTAAGATTGGGATTAGTTTAACAATACATAGGCTATGAAATGCTAACTTGAAATATAAACTATTTCCTTAACTCTGCTGCATACAGCAATAGTAAATGTTTACTTTAAATGTTTGCATACAAATAGGCAAGCTAAGAGCTATTAAAGGTTATGCAATACAATTTAAAAGCACAATTTGCTCTCTCCAATCTTCCAATTGTAATTTAACTGTAGTGACTATGCATATAACTTATCTTACCAATAACCTTGTATACTTTACAAAATAAACCAATCGATATACATTTTCCAATGTTTCTCAACAGATTCAATTTCACCTCAGAGTTTCAAAATTGGGGATATTCACATATGGAGTCTAAGAGTAGCCGTGTGCTTTAATAATAACCACAGTAGTTATTCCTCCAGGATTAGCCAGCAGCCTCCTCCTCAGTCTCTATGCTTGGGGTTAAATCATCTGATCTCACCCCTCCCCTTTTTTTGATCATTATCTATCATTGGTGAGTATTGGAAACGCCCATGGAAGCCTTGTCTCGGATTGGTTCTTTGCAACTGAACATGGATTGATTCATTTGGGAATATATGTTGCCAAGGATATGCATCTTTGCAACAACCAATCATCTCATGGCTGCAATTTCGCATCATAACACTAGGTGGCAGCAGACAGCACAACACAGCAATACATGCAATACCATTTCTAAACATTTTAACAACTTAATTCAGTATTTCTATGAAATGGTTATTCATTTTATCATAATTTACTGCAACAACTACTCACAATATTTGTTTTGGATAAGTAATATCTTATGAATTTTCTGATCATTTTGATATGAAACACAGTATATTATATTAAAATAATGTATCCTGTTTCTGAAATTAATGGTATTTATATATCTAATATGTTTTCATATAATATAGTATGCTCTATGTCTCCCACAATTCTTGCACGCAGGAACTTTGCCCATGGTTCACCTCTTTCTAAGTGCATAGATTGATGCCCATGACCAATGGTTGTCTGCAATAAAAAATAGAAATAATTATTAGAAATGATCCAAGCATTCATATGTATTTGATGTAGTTATTACTCAACATAGCAATCATTCATTTAATATAAAATGTCTCAGTCCCATATATATACATATATGGGTTATTTGAATTATTCCAAACACATATGAAACTAGTATTGTTCCCTTTGCAAAAATGTATTTATTTTTTTATCTGTGTTATACAGGGGTTGTAAATGTTAATTCTTCAACCCACACTGCTTTCAGTAATTTTAAGTTCACACCATAGCATTTGTCTGTTGGCTAAGGCCTTCACTGTCCCACCCACATAGCATGGGGTCAATCCATGAGTAGTTGTAAAAGTCACAATACAACATATTTTCTGTTTAGCTAGCAATGCAGACGTGTATTTGATGTTTAGGAGCAATTAACACCTATGTGCATAAAAACTGTTTCCCTATGATTTTGACCAGCTTCAAGAGGGTATTCCAGACACCTCGTCCTTACTCATAGCATGGGGTACAGAGTTTTGCACTTCCTAATTAAGAAGCAAATGTTTCCCTTTTGTTTCTTGGGACATGCTGTCTGTAGTTCAGCCTGGAGATGTATATTCAATTTGTGGGGGTTTCTGAGTCAAATCCTGACATCAGAATTGCAATCCTATTTCAAAGAATATCTGATAAAAATATGGTTTCAAACATAAACACATTCCCCTGTCCTATTTACACACACACACATATATATATATATATATATATATATATATATATATATATATATATATATATATATAATATATATGTAATTTATCTGTAGCCTGACAATTTGTACTGGCATTGCCCTTAAAATGGCATTCAGCTCTTTTACAAGTGCCCATCCCTAATCTTAAAAAAAAAAAACACCCAAAAACAAAACAAAAAAAAAAACACTTACCCCATAAAATCTACTCACGGTTCTTGAAGTCCGGACATGCATCTTCATACAGGCGGCAAGAAGTCTTCATCCAGGCGGCGACACCTTCATCCATCTCAGGGAAGTCTTCTATCTTCATCCAGGCGGCGCGGAGCAGAGCTATTCTGGAAGACATCCTGCGCGGAGCGTCCTCTTCATACGGTCACCGCCATACACTGAAGTTGAATGCAAGGTAGCCGTTTCAAATTGGCATACCTTGCATTCCTATTGGCTGATTTGATTTTTCAAATTCAAATCAGCCAATAGGATGAGAGCTTCTGAAATCCTATTGGCTATTCAAAACTATAGTGTTTGCGATATGGGAGGGTGGCGGTTTAGGGGTTAATAGGTAGTTTATGGGTGTTAGTGTACTATGTAAAAGTTTAATTATGAGTTTAGTGAAACATTTTTGTTTTGCAAAATCCATAACTATTGGTCTCAGATGGCGGTATGGATCGTGTCGGTATAGGCTGTAACGCAAGCATTTTAGCCTGAATGCACAACCTGTAATACTGGCGCTATGAAAACCCACACAAAAACCCACAAAAATAATAACACCTCCTAACCTACAATAAACTACCAATACCCCTTAAAAGGGCCTTTTGTAGGGCATTGCCCTATTTTAAACAGCTCTTTTACCTGTTAAAAAATACAAAGTCCCCCCAACAGTAAAACCCACCACCCAACCAACCCCCCAAAATAAAAAACTCTAAAAAGAAACTAAGCTACCCATTGCCCCTAAAGGGGCATTTGTATGGACATTGCCCTTAAAAGGGCATTCAGCTCTTTTTCACTGCCCTTAAAAGGGCATTCAGCTCTTTTACACTTTACCCAAAGCCCTAATCTGAAAAAAACCCACCCCAAAAAATAAAAAAAATACCTAACACTAACTACAGAATATCTACTCATGGTTCCTGAAGTCCGGACATCCATCTCCATCCAGGCGGCGAGAAGTTTTCATCCAGGCGGTGAGAAGTCTTAATCCAGACGGTGACATCTTCATCTATTGCGGGGGCGTCTTCTATCATCATCCAGGTGGCGCGGTGCGTTCTTTTCATACGGTCACTGCCGTACACTGAAGTTGAATGCAAGGTACCCGTTTCAAAATGGCATACGTTGCATTCCTATTGGCTCATTTGAATCTTCAAATTCAAATCAGCCAATAGGATGAGAGCTTCTGAAATAGGATGAGAGCTACTGACTTTTTAGTGTTTTGCGATGTGGGGGGTCGGCGATTTAGGGGTTAATATGTTTATTTAGTGGCGGTGATGTGAGAGGCCAGAGGTTTAGGGGTTAATAGGTTTATTTAGTGTCGGCGATGTGGGAGGCCAGAGGTTTAGGGGTTAATAGGTTTATTTAGTGTTGGCGATGTGGGAGGCCGGAGGTTTAAGGGTTAATAGTTTTATTTAGTGGCGGCGATGTGGGAGGTCAGAGGTTTAGGGGTTAATACGTTTATTTAGTGGCGGCAATGTGGGAGGCCGGAGGTTTAGGGGTTAGTAGGTTTATTTAGTAGCAGCGATGTTGGGGAGCGGCGGTTTAGGGGTTAATAACTTTGTTATAGTGTTGGCGATGTCGGAGAGTGGCAGATTATGGGTTAATAGCTTTATTTAGTTCTGTCTTGTGGCTGTTCAGACAAGTGGCGCCGTTCTGATTGGCTGGTCTGGTCGAGGTACTGAGTGCTCATGTTATCATTTGTTTTACATTCAACTAAGCATTCTAGAGGACCTGTTGTTCTACAAGACGGGAAGGATTGTCTCAGTCCTTATAGCCTTCAATTTGGATGACTTGATCAGTAGAGTTTCTGCTGCGTCATTCTCTCTGGTGTCTGGTATTTTCGTACCCTAGAGTTCCTCCCCCACGTGGTGGAGAGTTGGAGGGCTTAGCGCCTTCTTACTGCGAGTGCACGGTTTTGCCTTTTTCTTTTGAGGCTCTGGGATTGTCCTTTGGACTTGGTCCTCAGCAGCTAGGGGTAGTTTGGCTGCTTTGCAGCAGTTAGGTTGCAGATTGTAACCAGCTGCAGCTATTGCCATTGAATGTGTACTGTCTAGCTGTTTTTCTGAGACTTTTTGGTCTTCCTTTGTGATCTCCATGTTAGGTCTCCTTTTAGGGGCCTGGGAGATATTTGTTCCCTGTTAGGGACAATGGGCGTGGTCTCCTTGAGTTTGCTTGGAGCCAGCTGTAGTAGCCTGATGGTTAGCTTAGCTGCCTAGCAAGCGGAAGGTTTGCAGTTTGAACCAGCTGCGGCTATTTGCACATTGAATGTGTGTTAGCCTGCTTTAGGTTCCTCCCGGAACTGGCGTTGGTTTGCTTGCCCCTTTCTCCCTGTGATCATCCGCTTGTACGGAGGTAATGTGGAGACCAGCCTTTGCTTAAGTGGTTTTGACCTCTAGGTATCCCCTTGCCTTATTGTCCTGAGGCTGTTGGGAGTCTAGAAGCTCTAGCATTGTTGTACGACTTTTTCCGCCTTGGCTTCTTTGGAGGGTGGGACTTCGGCAAGGGGTGGTCTCTTCCTGTAAAGGTCAGCGACTAAGTGCTGTCTAATTAACACTTGTGTATAAAATGTTATGTTGTCACTGTCGTATATACCTCTTGTCTAAGGGCTGTCACTAAATGAGTGTTTAGCAACAGATGTATATGTATGATTCTCGCAAAAGAGGATAAAAATTAGATGCTTGTAAGAATTATTCTTATATGACTTTATATGCCTTGGCTAGACAAAACCCTAACTATAGACAAATATTTAATCTGGGTTATCTAACAGATTAAATTAATAATCATATTTATCAAATATTAGTTGACATAAACTATTTATTAATCACAGAAAGATGAATACATACCCCGAGATCTGGAGGCTGAAGATAACAATAGCCTCATACAAAGGCAAAGCTTATATACACATTTTAAGCCAATGAAATCAAAGCATACCATAAATGAAAATGCTATCTTTGTATATTTTAACTTCCTTAAAAAGACTTATAATTTTGGCTGACATATAGAAAATACTATTTTAACTTGTTCATGCGCAGTGCATTATAGTGTTAATAATACTATGTGTCTAGCTAGCAGTATAGGTGTTTTGATTGACAACAGCAACTGAATGTTAATGTCACAGTTCTAAATACATTGTCTTTAAAACAGCATTTAACCCATTACTAACTAAACTGACTAATCCTATCTAAGTTAATTTAATTTATAACTCTTCCATATTCTATATCTTAATTTATATCTAAATGTTTTATCTATGAAGAACATATTTAATGTGTAATTCTTCTTTGAAATTGTATATTTTCCTAATCATGATTTTATAATTTATTCTAATCATGATTTTATAACTCCACATTCCCCCACTTTCTTTTCTTTTTGTCAGACACAATCCCAATGATAAAACACTAAGGGCCAACACAGAAGAAACTACCAGACATATACCGACATATTTCAAACAATAGACAGTGGATTTGACGTCATACACTACAATAAAGAATGTTCCAATAATTACATAGTTCATAGGTAAAGATGTTCAAGTCTTGATTGAAGGAATCAAATCCATAGCAGCGCTATTGCAGAGAAAGTTCAGTTCATAACTACCTTAGTAGTAAGATACATTTGTTGCAGAATTGAAAGCAATAAAGTCTGTAGGAGCAGTTCCGGCAAGAAATACAACATGTGTAATCTTCACAGTGCTTACAAACAGGAACAATAGTGTATATAACCACTGAAAAGGCCAAGGAAGAACCATAGGGTGAAACAAGTAGACAACACAGTTAGTTGCAGGTAACGATTGCAGCAACCATAGGTAAACTTGTCACAAGGCCTCAGCATGTCCAGTAGTAGTCAGGCAGATCAATTCAGAAGAGCCCAAGTGCAAATCAAAAGAATTCCATCCAGACACCAAGAAAAGAGAGAGATAGGAGTATCCTAAAAAAAATAAAAAAAATAAAAGAAAGTATAAGTATACAATATTGAAATCAAATTATTCTATATGTCAGTCAAATTGGATTAGGAAGCCTAGTTGTATCAAGCGAAACTGAATAAGCAGAATATAACGGTACATAACGTTTTTGTTGTGAATTAAGATGTTCCAGGGTTGTAAGTTGTCTAACTAATTTTTTGTTTAAATGCTTTTGATAACAAACACAACCACACATAAAAATAAACATAAAAATTTGAACAATAGTTAAAACAATAACAGGGTGTAACATAATATTAAAAAATTGAGTAGCTGTACTACTATATCCAAATACAGATTCCCACCAAGATATATTTGCATCTTGTAAAACACTAGATGTAACTGATTGTAAAATTCCTTGTTCATGTTCAACTGTAATTTTCGTATCTACAGAAACATGTTTTAGATTTTGTAACAAGGAAGAAATTATAGTAGAATCAGTTAACCATTTCTTCATTTGTGATCCCATACCCAAAGGTAAATTATAAACAGAAAAATTCATAACATGGTCCCATGTTAAATTTAAAGTAATATTAAGAGTTTGGGGCATGGTAAAATTCCAATTAGATGATGCAATATATTTAAGTGGGATAGTATTACACCAGGTACCAGGTAATAAATGAGAACTAGCAAATACATTATCCTGTGTTTGGAATATAATAGTATCAGAATTAAATAAATGAAAACAAACTCTGTCAGATCCTAAATAAAATACCGGTCTAAGTACATTAAAATGACTTTGCAAGGTACAAGACTTTTGATTTTCCCAACATGTTTCATTGGTTGTATGGAATTGTGAAAGGGAAAAGATAAACGAATTTGCATTGGAATGACACAATGATACATCAACAAGTGTCCATTTTGATTCATCAATGTTATGTGACACCCATTGATGTGACAAAACTGGAAACAGTAATGAACCATTAGCAGGAAGACCAATTATCTCTAAGCGATAAATAATAGTATCTTTACCAGACCAAGGAATTAATGTATGAATCATACAAAATTCAGTGGTGCAGTCAGATAAAATTACTTCCCACCATAAAAGATGTATCATGGCAAAATTAGTGACTCACTTAGATGCAGCTAAACTTAAAGAAGCTGGCCACTTTCCAGACCATAAACTTTGAAGTTGAATCTTTAAGTCAGTAGATAGATCCAATTGTACTTGAGAGCATAACATAGCCCAGGCTGTCTCATGTGTGAAATTATATAATTCATTTACTAAAACATTAAATTTATTTTTAATAATATTAGTAATATCCACCATAACATAAGTTTTATGTTGCTGGACATTAGCAATATCATTATTAATTCCATATTGACTATCTAAGCCTGTAGCTGCATGAGAGGCAAGATTTGCTAATTTATATCTTAATATTTCAGAATTTATTTGTGCAGTAGAGCCAATCATACTACCATATGCTCCCAAGCCAGTCGCAAGTACATCTCTCCTAGGTCTATGATTAGATCGAAGAGAAACATTTTGCAGTAAACTTTCATGAAACCACCATTGGAATGATTTTTCTTGTACAGACACAAAGGGAGTGCAGTTTGAATATTGTGTAGAAACCATCCACCTTGACAATTGAAGATGCCAAGTAACTAAACGATATTCAACATCATAAGTAACTTGTGTTGCAGAATCTAAACGTACCTGAATAAGATCACCTTCATGAAAAGGTTTTTCTAAAGAGGTAGGAATAGGTTTAGACAAAGGAAGTGACGTAGTAGTATGTACAAATATACTAATATTAACAGAAAATTGGGAAATACCATGGTCCATACATTGCCATAATCCTACAGAATCAAAAGGATTCAAATGATTAATTAATAAAGTAGCAGGTATATAAGAAACATTAAATAAATCTACTGTGCTACTTGTATCACAAGATAAAATATTATCTGACATAACCAAAGGAACTTGTTTATCATCATGTAGAATTCCTGTCAGGAGAAGAAAGTAAATCAATACTGCATAGGAGACAGATGTTCACTCCTGTATGGGGTATGCCACCATATCCTGGAATAATAAGATGAGAAGCATTAATATACCATTCTTGTAAATAATCAAACTTTTTCACACTAGCAACAAAAAGTGCAACAAACTGAGGAGAAATAGAAGGATGGGAAATATGATAAATAGGTCTTGAAGGTGAAAGGACAAGACGATTAAAATTTGATAACATCAGAGTCATTAAACTAGTATCAGCTGTGGAGTGAGATTTAAGAAACATAGGCCTAGATTTGGAGTTCGGCGGTAGAAGGGCTGTTAACGCTCCTCTGGCTTTTTTCTGGCCGCACCATAAATTTAACTCTGGTATCGAGAGTTCAAACAAATGCTGCGTTAGGCTCCAAAAAAGGAGCGTAGAGCATTTTTACCGCAAATGCAACTCTCGATACCAGAGTTGCTTACGGACGCGGCCAGCCTCAAAAACGTGCTCGTGCACGATTCTCCCATAGGAAACAATGGGGCTGTTTGAGCTGAAAAAAAACCTAACACCTGCAAAAAAGCAGCGTTCAGCTCCTAACGTAGCCCCATTGTTTTCTATGGGGAAACACTTCCTACGTCTGCACCTAACACTCTAACATGTACCCCGAGTCTAAACACCCCTAACCTTACACTAATTAACCCCTAATCTGTCGCCCCCGCTATCGCTGACCCCTGCATATTTTTTTTAACCCCTAATCTGCCGCTCCGTAAACCGCCGCAACCTACGTTATCCCTATGTACCCCTAATCTGCTGCCCTAACATCGCCGACCCCTATATTATATTTATTAACCCCTAATCTGCCCCCCACAACGTCGCCTCCACCTACCTTCAATTATTAACCCCTAATCTGCCGACCGGAGCTCACCGCTATTCTAATAAATGTATTAACCCCTAAAGCTAAGTCTAACCCTAACACTAACACCCCCCTAACTTAAATATAATTTACATCTAACAAAATAAATTAACTCTTATTAAATAAATGATTCCTATTTAAAGCTAAATACTTACCTGTAAAATAAATCCTAATATAGCTACAATATAAATTATAATTATATTATAGCTATTTTAGGATTAATATTTATTTTACAGACAACTTTGTAATTATTTTAACCAGGTACAATAGCTATTAAATAGTTAAGAACTATTTAATAGTTACCTAGTTAAAATAATAATAAATTTACCTGTAAAATAAATCCTAACCTAAGATATAATTAAACCTAACACTACCCTATCAATAAATTAATTAAATAAACTACCTACAATTAACCTAACACTACACTATCAATAAATTAATTAAACACAATTCCTACAAATAAATACAATTAAATAAACTAGCTAAAGTACAAAAAATAAAAAAGAACTAAGTTACAAAAAATAAAAAAATATTTACAAACATAAGAAAAATATTACAACAATTTTAAACTAATTACACCTACTCTAAGCCCCCTAATAAAATAACAAAGCCCCCCAAAATAAAAAAATGCCCTACCCTATTCTAAATTAAAAAAGTTCAAAGCTCTTTTACCTTACCAGCCCTGAACAGGGCCCTTTGCGGGGCATGCCCCAAGAAGTTCAGCTCTTTTGCCTGTAAAAAAAACATACAATACCCCCCCCAACATTACAACCCACAACCCACATACCCCTAATCTAACCCAAACCCCCCTTAAATAAACCTAACACTAAGCCCCTGAAGATCTTCCTACCTTGTCTTCACCATCCAGGTTCACCGATCCGTCCTGAAGAGCTCCTCCGATGTCCTGATCCAAGCCCAAGCGGGGGGCTGAAGAGGTCCATGATCCTGTCAAAGTCTTCATCCAAGCGGGGCAGAAGAGGATCTTCCATCCGATTGAAGTCATCATCCAGGCGGCATCTTCTATGGTCTTCCATCCGGAGCGAAGCGGCAGGATCCTGAAGACCTCCAGCGCGGAACATCCATCCGGCCCGACGACTGAACGACGAATGACTGTTCCTTTAAGGGACGTCATCCAAGATGGCGTCCCTCGAATTCCGATTGGCTGATAGGATTCTATCAGCCAATCGGAATTAAAGTAGGAATTTTCTGATTGGCTGATGGAATCAGCCAATCAGAATCAAGTTCAATCCGATTGGCTGATCCAATCAGCCAATCAGATTGAGCTCGCATTCTATTGGCTGTTCCGATCAGCCAATAGAATGCGAGCTCAATCTGATTGGCTGATTGGATCAGCCAATCGGATTGAACTTGATTCTGATTGGCTGATTCCATCAGCCAATCAGAAAATTCCTACCTTAATTCCGATTGGCTGATAGAATCCTATCAGCCAATCGGAATTCGAGGGACGCCATCTTGGATGACGTCCCTTAAAGGAACCGTCATTCGTCGGGAGACAACGGAAGAAGAGGATGGATCCGCGTCGCCTGCTTCAAGATGGACCCGCTCCGCACCGGATGGAAGAAGATCGAAGATGCCGCTTGGAGAAGATGTTTGCCGGTCCGGATGTCCTCTTCTTGCCGGATAGGAGGAAGACTTTGGAGCCTCTTCTGGACCTCTTCAGCCACCGGATGATGGATCGCCAACCCCCGCTTGGGTTGGATGAAGATGTTGGAGCCAGGACGGATCGGTGATACCTGGATGGTGAAGACAAGGTAGGAAGATCTTCAGGGGCTTAGTGTTAGGTTTCTTTAAGGGGGGTTTGGGTTAGATTAGGGGTATGTGGGTGGTGGGTTGTAATGTTGGGGGGGGGGTATGGTATGTTTTTTTTTACAGGCAAAAGAGCTGAAATTCTTGGGGCATGCCCCGCAAAGGGCCCTGTTCAGGGCTGGTAAGGTAAAAGAGCTTGTAACTTTTTTAATTTAGAATAGGGTAGGGAATTTTTTATTTTGGGGGGCTTTGTTATTTTATTAGGGGGCTTAGAGTAGGTGTAATTAGTTTAAAATTGTTGTAATATTTTTCTTATGTTTGTAAATATTTTTTTATTTTTTGTAACTTAGTTCTTTTTTATTTTTTGTACTTTAGCTAGTTTATTTAATTGTATTTATTTGTAGGAATTGTGTTTAATTAATTTATTGATAGTGTAGTGTTAGGTTAATTGTAGGTAATTGTAGGTAGTTTATTTAATTAATTTATTGATAGGGTAGTGTTAGGTTTAATTATATATTAGGTTAGGATTTATTTTACAGGTAAATTTGTTATTATTTTAACTAGGTAACTATTAAATAGTTCTTAACTATTTAATAGCTATTGTACCTGGTTAAAATAATTACAAAGTTGCCTGTAAAATAAATATTAATCCTAAAATAGCTATAATATAATTATAATTTATATTGTAGCTATATTAGGATTTATTTTACAGGTAAGTATTTAGCTTTAAATAGGAATAATTTATTTAATAAGAGTTAATTAATTTCGTTAGATTTAAATTATATTTAAGTTAGGGGGGTGTTAGTGTTAGGGTTAGACTTAGCTTTAGGGGTTAATCCATTTATTATAGTAGCGATGAGCTCCGGTCGTCAGATTAGGGGTTAATAATTGAAGTTAGGTGTCGGCGATGTTAGGGAGGGCAGATTAGGGGTTAATACTATTTATGATAGGGTTAGTGAGGCGGGTTAGGGGTTAATAACTTTATTATAGTAGCGGTGCGGTCCGCTCGGCAGATTAGGGGTTAATAAGTGTAGGCAGGTGTCGGCGACGTTGAGGGGGGCAGATTAGGGGTTAATAAATATAATATAGGGGTCGGCGGTGTTAGGGGCAGCAGATTAGGGGTACATAGGGATAACGTAGGTGGCGGAGCTTTGCGGTCGGAAGATTAGGGGTTAATTATTTTAAGTAGCTGGCGGCGACGTTGTGGGGGGCAGGTTAGGGGTTAATAAATGTAATACAGGGGTCGGCGGGGTTAGGGGCAGCAGATTAGGGGTACATAAGTATAACGTAGGTGGCGGTCGGCAGATTAGGGGTTAAAATATTTTAATCGAGTGGCGGCGATGTGGGGGGAGCTCGGTTTAGGGGTACATAGGTAGTTTATGGGTGTTAGTGTACTTTAGGGTACAGTAGTTAAGAGCTTTATGAACCGGCGTTAGCCAGAAAGCTCTTAACTCCTGCTATTTTCAGGCGGCTGGAGTTTTGTCGTTAGAGCTCTAACGCTCACTTCAGAAACGACTCTAAATACCGGCGTTAGGAAGATCCCATTGAAAAGATAGGATACGCAAATGGCGTAGGGGGATCTGCGGTATGGAAAAGTCGCGGCTGAAAAGTGAGCGTTAGACCCTTTAATCACTGACTCCAAATACCAGCGGGCGGCCAAAACCAGCGTTAGGAGCCTCTAACGCTGGTTTTGACGGCTACCGCCGAACTCCAAATCTAGGCCATAGGCTGATAATCAAAATTTTTAGTAGAATTATCATTCTGTGTTATACTCCTTATTTTATTATGAATTATTTGGGAAACAAATATATTAGAATAGCAAAAACAGATAAGCATTACAGTCAAAAAACAACATGCACATGCTTTTAAAGAAAACATATTAAATGGTTAGAATAAACTATGTGGCAATAATATAATAAAAATATAATATGGCTTAAATATGTCAGGCAACCTTATAGTCCAAGAAAATATATTAACAATTAAAATAAAATATATATGTATTTTCTTAGACAACTTTTATATGAAAGCTATAAGCATAAATATAACAGGCATAATATGAGGTAGTCTTAGATTTTAAGATGATTTTTTTTTTTTTCAAAAGAAACTATATGTTGTTTCTCAGTATTCATGCTGTCTTAGTTTTCACACAACTTATATTGCATAGCATGCTTATTTACATATATACAAACCATTGTAGTCTTAAGAAAAAATATGTTAAAATCACTTTGTTGTTCCTGAAATAGACTACAAAAAATCATTTAGGAAGAGAATCAATGTAAAAAATACATTTTGTAACTTAAAACCCTATGTCACAGCAAACTGTTTTTTACAGCATCTATCAATCAACTGTGAAAAGGGAACTAAGAGCAGCTGTTATTTTACAAATCTGTCAGTATTTCTTAGTTCAGCATTAGAAACATTTCTTAGGTTAGAAAACTTAGTTTTATAGTTTTCATTTACAGATTTAACAAAAGATAGTCCTTGAGATAAATAATTTAATTTACTATCTAAGTCTGATTTAGCATTAATTTCCTGACCTAGAGACCCCTTTGCCTTATGCAAAGCAATCTCCATATCATCAAAATCTTTAGATATTTTATCATAATGGGCCAGTAGAGATTGTAACTTTTCAGCTAAGATTACCTTATTTTCTGATAAAGCAGGAGGGCGTGCCAGAGGAAATACTGGAATAGCCTCAGAACTTTGAATGTCTGAATAAGTGTTTTTATACAAGGGAGGAGCAGATGGTGTAACACATGCATCTGAATTGTCTAAAAACACATTCTCATTTTGTTTCAGACTATGGGGAAGGTCAGTATTTAAAGTACCAATTTGAATAAAACCATTTTGTTTAGTACAATACATAAAAATACCACTGCCATATGTACTATCAGAGAATTTAACATTTGCAGAGGTTTGTCGCAAATTTTGCAAAGATTCAACAACTTCTTTAAACAAAGTATTAGTATTTTCTAATATAGAAAGTTTATCATTCAGAAGACCACATGTATGTGCAGATAACATACTAACAGGCCCATTTATCAAGCTCCGTATGGAGCTTGAAGGGCCGTGTTTCTGGCGAGTCTTCAGACTCGCCAGAAACACAAGTTATGAAGCAGCGGTCTAAAGACCGCTGCTTCATAACCCTGTCCGCCTGCTCTGAGCAGGCGGACAGGAACCGCCGGAAATCAACCCGATCGAATACGATCGGGTTGATTGACAGCTCCCTGCTGGCGGCCGATTGGCCGCGAGTCAGCAGGGGGCGGCGTTGCACCAGCAGCTCTTGTGAGCTGCTGGTGCAATGTTAAATGTGGAGAGCGTATTGCTCTCCGCATTTAGCGAGGTCTTGCGGACCTGATCCGCAGTGTCGGATCAGGTCCGCAAGCCCTTTGATAAATGGGCCCCTATATTTCCTACTGTCTTCTAATTGTATCTCTAAGGAATCTAAAAGAGATGCCTGCAAATTATAATTAATATGTAATTGCTCATTTAAACTTAAGGATTTCAATAAGGTTCCTAATAGTCCTTCTAACATTTTATCCTTATTAACCACAATGTTAGCAATTACACAATCCTGAAACACATAAGGGAGATTATACAATACAGGGTGGATCTCTAATCTATGTCAATTAAGTCAAAATTTATGGTGTGCACAGCCATAATTTAACTCTATTTGATAAAAAAGAATAAGTTACTTACAGAGCATCAAGTAGCAGACACACACAGTGTTCAAAGTCCAGCTTAAGAATGCACTATGGTCCAAGGGTTTCAAATTCCAACAGGACGATGCCCCCAAAGTGTCGTATATACCTATCTTGTCTAAGGGCTGTCACTAAATGAGTGTTTAGCAACAGATGTATATGTATGATTCTCGCAAAAGAGGATAAAAATTAGATGCTTGTAAGAATTATTCTTATATGACTTTATATGCCTTGGCTAGACAAAACCCTAACTATAGACAAATATTTAATCTGGGTTATCTAACAGATTAAATTAATAATCATATTTATCAAATATTAGTTGACATAAACTATTTATTAATCACAGAAAGATGAATACATACCCCGAGATCTGGAGGCTGAAGATAACAATAGCCTTATACAAAGGCAAAGCTTAAATACACATTTTAAGCCAATGAAATCAAAGCATACCATAAATGAAAATGCTATCTTTGTATATTTTAACTTCCTTAAAAAGACTTATAATTTTGGCTGACATATAGAAAATACTATTTTAACTTGTTCATGCGCAGTGCATTATAGTGTTAATAATACTATGTGTCTAGCTAGCAGTATAGGTGTTTTGATTGACAACAGCAACTGAATGTAAATGTCACAGTTTTAAATACATTGTCTTTAAAACACTATTTAACCCATTACTAACTAAACTGACTAATCCTATCTAAGTTAATTTAATTTATAACTCTTCCATATTCTATATCTTAATTTATATCTAAATGTTTTATCTATGAATAACATATTTAATGTGTAATTCTTTTTTGAAATTGTATATTTTCCTAATCATGATTTTATAATTTATTCTAATCATGATTTTATAACTCCACAGTCACAAGTTAGAGAACACAGTTTGCTAGTTTGTTTAACAAACTATTGATCACTTGGAGTTGATATTGCCTTGAAAGCTTTTACCCAGAAATGAGAGTTTCTATTAATGGGTGGTTAGACAGGCAGATAATAAGTAGTAACTGCTATGTTGTTAATTAAGTGATGAACAGGTTAACAGAGATGAGACTAGTAACTGGCAAGCTGCAATATGGGTGAAGAGTCTGATGATAACTGGCATGTAATCTTATAGTCCAGAAACCCCAGTGTCGTATACTGTCAGTACTATAGCAACAGGAGCAAAAACAAGCCTTAGGGTATTGTAAACAGTTGCAGTATAGATGGTTCACAATTATAACATGTATTACTTCCAGAATGACACTGCAGTTATATTATGTTAATACGGAACCTGGTTTAAACTGAGCGGAGTCTCCTTACACAGAGTGTGCAGCTAGTCCGGGTCCGGTCAGCGATGAACACTGTTGTCTGTTCAGTGTGTCAGGATAGTGCGCTCTGTGCTGCTTCCTAGTTGCGGCTCTCAATCAAGCGTGTTGCGTCACATGCCAAGCTGTTAGTTTTGTCAGGCTAGCCAACCGGATTAGATGCAGGCGGAATCACTGGATACTGTGAGGAGACGCTGTGACGGCTTGAGACTTAAGGTAGGTATTTCTGTAGAGACTTAGGGTAAAACAGAGCAAGTTATTCCCCAAATACTTAGTAGCGTAGGTAAGGACTGGAAACTGATGCATAGGTACTCCAATAAACCAGCAAAGGACCATGGGAGGAAGCTGGTATATATTGGAATCAGGAAAGTTGTTAATGAGATAAAAAGGTGGTATGTGTAATTGGGATAGATGTTTAAGGTGGAATATGAGGATCATGACACTTCCTTAGGTCGGGACTTGCGAGTTTTTCTCGTTATCCGGGTTGATTTGGATATTACATATTATCCCCTGTGGTCTGGGTGGTTATTCAGACGGGGTGTTAAGTTTTGTTTGTCTAAACAATTGGAGGTTCGGACCTGTTCTCCCTGGGGCTTCCGGTTGCTGAGTTTCACTCAGCATTTTCCCTTGTGGATCCTGTTGTGGGTTGTTACCGGACCTCTAGGCTCCAGGGTTGGTTCGGGTACTCAGTTCCTAGAAACTTGGGCTATGTCCTTTTACTCGGATTACTTGACCTGGTCTTGGTTGGCCAGGTTTTCTGAGTGTCGTGGCTCGTTGGGCACGTGTTGCACCTTAGGCAGTTTCCCTTGTCAGCTTGCTGTAGTATCAATTGAATTCACTGCTCTGCAGGTGAGTGGACTTGCAGCGTCACTGCTGCTACTATTGCACGTTGGTTGCATGTTGAGTTGGGGATTGATATCTCCTTTAACCTATGAGGAAGGTGCTGCCTTTTAGCTTTTTCCTCTTCTTGGGTGAGAGCTTAGTCTCCTTTTTTGGAGATGCTGTCCTTTTCTTAAGGCTTCTCCTTTTTCAGGAGATGGGACCTGGGAGTTTCCGTAGCTGAGAGGGATATTTTCTCTGTATTGTTACGTGCCATTTGGAGTCTTGCTGGCTCTGTGTCAAGACTTTGTTGGACTTTTTTGCTAGATCCTTTGAGTCTACGGTCCTGTTGTCTGTTCTAAGGAGTTGGGTTGCCCCCATGCTCTGTTGGATTGGCTGTGGCCATTCTCCACTCATTTTTTAGCGGATTTTGGGGTTCTTTTGTTCCCCTATTCCAGACCTGCCGTTGCTGGGGCTGGCCCGGCTGGGAGTGGGTTCTAAAAGTCATTGTCATCTTCAGGATCTCCGTGGGCATAGTAGTTGGCTAGCTCCCTAAGCTTACAAGCAGAGGGTCTAGGAATTTTCCACCTCAAGTTCTGTGTGTCTCTTCTCTGTCTTGGGAGACCTTGTGGAGGTTATGATTCCCTCTTTTTTGGAAGACCTGTGGGTTAGGTCTGGCGGCTTGGATTCCCTAGAGTGTGCCCTCTGTCTGGGAGTTGTCTTTTACAATCTGCCTTTTTGCCGGCCACTCTTGCTCTCGGCAAGTATTCTCTGTATCATCCTAAGGATGGCGGCGTGTTCTTGACTCAGGGATTTTCGTCTGGGTCTGTTACATGCTTTTATGGAGCGGAATACTTCGGTGTGCCAAGTTTTGACTATGTGAGGACTCCGTCTTCTGTTGTCTTTTGGTGCTTTTGCACGACGTTGAGAGAAAGTTTTCTCTGTTCCTATGTCCGGTTCTATACCTCCTGTTTTTCTGGGTCCAGGCGTAGACTCCCCTTGTCTGCGGGACCCATTTGGGCACTTGTGAGCTGGGCTCGCTTTGGGGTTTTTTCCTTAATGGATTGTGACCTTTCGGGTTTTTCCTTCGGTTCTCCTGATCCTATCCCTTTGGGAGTTTCAGCTGGTGTTCCCTTCTTAGTAAGGGGTGAGTGGTGAGGGACCAACTGTTGGGCAATAGTGTCTCCTGGAGGCCTGTTGGCTCAGTTTAGTCTGATTTTGCGGTCTCTAGCTAGGCTCTGGACTACCTGCGGGTCAGCGTCCTTGGGCTTTTCCCTTTACAGTTTTCTTGGCTTTGGACGAAGCTGGGTTTTTTGTGGGCAGCGGTTTCAGGCTTGGTGCCCTCAGAATGAGCCACCTTATGTACCCTCCCGTCTTGGCATTCAGTGTCCTCTATAGATTGGGTATTGTTTTCCCAAAAGTAATGAATGCAGCTGTGGACTCTTTCCATTTAAGAAGAAAAACATAAATTATGCTTACCTGATAATTTTACTTTCTTTTGATGGAAAGAGTCCACAGCTCCCCACTCCTAATTTTTTTCTGTGGGTCGTCCTTATTTTATTCTTCTGGCACCTTTCACCCTGATGTTTCTTCTACTGTTCCTTGTTCTTAGGCAGAATGACTGGGGGCTGAGGGGAGTGGGAGGAGTATTTAAGCCTTTGGCTGGTGGGTCTTTGCCTCCTCCTGGTGACTAGGTTCTTAATTTCCCTAAAGTAATGAATGCAGCTGTGGACTCTTTCCATCAGAAGAAAAGAAAATGATCAAGTAAGCATAATTTATGTTTTTAAACAACTTTCTAATTTACTCATATTATCAATTTTTCTTCGTTCTCTTGGTATCTTTATTTGAAAAAGAGTGTAAGCTTAGGAGCCGGACGAATTTTGGTTCAGCCCCTGGGTAGGGCTTGCTGATTGCTGCCCCCTTAACAGATCTCATCCCTTACTGCTTCTTGATTTAAAATATATATAAACAAACATGTATAGATATAGCTTCTCAATCAATGCACTATAAAATGCAACCACAAGTATTTTCTTCATCACCGTTTACAGGGACTTTTATTGTTTTATTACTTAAATTCAAAGCATTAGACTGGGCATTTCATGTATTAGCAGCTGACTTTCCTCTACCTGATGCTGAAACCTTTATAAAATCTTTTAAATAAGCATTTGATGTTCCAGGAAGTTAAATTGCAGCAAAGAATACTCTTTAATTAAGAGACACTCCCCTGATTCTTTATACGGTAATGCATTTTGTATCACAGCAAATTAATTAGAATTGTGAGTGTCTTAAGTCATAATTCTTCTTTGTGAATGAAATACAAAGTAAGGTCTCTAGGTCATTAAGGTCCCTAGGTCATATATCAATATGTCCCTAATACCAAAATGTCGCCTGTGTCTAATCATATAGCAATGTATCCCAATTCTCCTGTGGTATCCCTTGTGGTCTGGGTCATATACCAATATGCCCCAAGTATTATACCAATATGCCCCAAGTTCCAAAGTCATATAGCAATATGTCCCATGTCCCTAAGTCATATAGCAATATATCCCATGTCTCTAAGTCATATAGCAATATATCCCATGTCTCTAAGTCATATAACAATATATCCCAGGTCCATAAGTCATATTTATCAATATGTCCCAGGTCACTAAGTCATATATATCAATATGTCCCAGCTGCCTTTGTCATATAGCAACATGTCCCAGGTCCATAAGTCATATATAACAATATGTCCCAAGTCCATAAGTCATATATAACAACATGTCCAAGGTCCATAAGTCATATAGCAACATGTCCCAGGTCACTAAGTCATATATAGCAATACGCCTCACTCACAGGTCCCTAAGTCATATAGCAACATGTCCCAGGTCCCTAAGTCATATATAACAATTTGTCCCAGATCCATAAGTCATATAGCAACATGCCCCAGATCACTAAGTCATATATAGCAATATTCCCAACTCCAATGTCCCTAAGTCATATAGCAACATGTCTTAGATCCCTAAGTCATATAGCAACATGTCCCAGGTCCCCAAGTCATATATAACAATATGTCCCAAGTCCCTAAGTCATATATAGCAATATATCCCAGGTCCATAAGTCATATCTAGCAACATGTCCCATGTCCCTAAGTCATATATAGCAATATCTCCCAGGTCCCTAAGTCATATATAGCAATATCTCCCAGGTCCCTAAGTCATATATAACAATATGTCCCAGGTCCCTAAGGCATATAGAAACATGTCACAGGTCACTAAGTCATATATAGCAATATGCCCCACTCCCAGGTCCCTAAGTCATATAGCAACATGTCCCAGGTCCCAAAGTAATATAGTAACATGTCCCAGGTCCCCAAGTCATATATAACTATATGTCCCAGGTCCCTAAGTCATATATAGCAATATGTCCCAGGTCCATAAGTCATATTTAGCAACATGTTCCAGGTCCTTAAGTCATATATAGCAATATCTCCCAGGTCCCTAAGTCATATATATCAATATGTCCCAGGTCACTAAGTCATATATAGCAATATGTCCCAGGTGCCTTTGTCATATAGCAAAATGTCCCAGGTCCCTAAGTCATATATAGCAATATGTCCCAGGTCCATAAGTCATATATAGCAAAATGCCCCAGGTCCCTAAGTCACATATAGCAATATCTCCCAGGTCCCTAAGTCATATATAACAATATGTCCAAGGTCACTAAGTCATATATAGCAATATGTCCCAGGTCTTTAAGTCATATATAGCAAGATGTCCCAGGTCACTAAGTCATATATAGCAATATGTCCCAGGTCCCTAAGTCATATAAAGCAATATGTCCCAGGTCCCTAAGTCATATATAGCAATATGTCCCAGGTCTCTAATTCATATATAGTAATATCTCCAAGGTCCCTAAGTCATATATAACAATATGTCTCAGGTCCCTAAGTCATATATAGCAATATATCCCAGGCCCCTAAGTCATATACAGCAATATGTCCCAGGTCTCTAATTCATATATAGTAATATCTCCAAGGTCCCTAAGTCATATATAACAATATGTCTCAGGTCCCTAAGTCATATATAGCAATATATCCCAGGCCCCTAAGTCATATACAGCAATATGTCACAGGTCCCTAAGTCATATATAACAATATCTCCCAGGTCCCTAAGTCATATACAGCAATACCTCCCAGGTCCCTAAGTCATATATAATACTATGTCCCAGGTCCCTAAGTCATACAGCAATATGTCCCAGGTCTCTAAGTCATATATAGCAATATGTCACCTGTCTCTAAGTCATATATAACAATATCTCCCAGGTCCCTAAGTCATATATAGCAATATGTCCCAGGTCCCTAAGTCATATATAGCAATAACATAATTTATGTAAGAACTTACCTGATAAATTCATTTCTTTCATATTGGCAAGAGTCCATGAGCTAGTGACATATGGGATATACAATCCTACCAGGAGGGGCAAAGTTTCCCAAACCTCAAAATGCCTATAAATGCCTATAAATACACCCCTCATCACACCCACAATTCAGTTTAACAAATAGCCCAGCAGTGGGGTGATAAAGAAAGGAGTAGAAAGCAAAAGAAATTTGGAAATAATTGTGCTTTATACAAAAAATCATAACCACCATAAAAAGGGTGGGCCTCATGGACTCTTGCCAATATGAAAGAAATGAATTTATCAGGTAAGTTCTTACATAAATTATGTTTTTTTTCATGTAATTGGCAAGAGTCCATGAGCTAGTGATGTAAGGGATAGCAATACCCAAGATGTGGAACTCCACTCAAGAGTCACTAGAGAGGGAGGGATAAAAATAAAAACAGCCATATTCCGCTTAAAAAATTAATCCACAACCCAAAAAAATAAGTTTATTCTCATAAATGAAAGAAAAAAACTTAAATCAAAAGCAGAAGAATCAAACTGAAACAGCTGCCTGAAGAACTTTTCTACCAAAAACTGCTTCTGAAGAAGCAAATACATCAAAACGGTAGAATTTAGTAAATGTATGCAAAGAGGACCAAGTTGCCGCTTTGCAAATCTGATCAACTGAAGCTTCATTCTTAAAGGCCCACGAAGTGGAGACTGATCTAGTAGAATGAGCTGTAATTCTCTGAGGCGGGGCCTGACCCGACTCCAAATAAGCTTGATGAATCAAAAGTTTTAACCAAGAAGCCAAGGAAATAGCAAAAGCCTTCTGACCTTTCCTAGGACCAGAAAATATAACAAATAGACTAGAAGTCTTCCTGAAATCTTTAGTAGCTTCCACATAATATTTCAAAGCTCTTACCACATCCAAAGAATGTAAGGATCTTTCCAAAGAATTCTTAGGATTAGGACACAAGGAAGGGACAACAATTTCTCTACTAATGTTGTTAGAATTCACAACCTTAGGTAAAAATTGAAAAGAAGTCTGCAAAACTGCCTTATCCCGATGAAAAATCAGAAAAGGAGGCTCACAAGAAAGAGCAGATAGCTCAGAAACTATTCTAGCAGAAGAGATAGCCAAAAGGAATAATACTTTCCAAGAAAGTAGTTTAATGTGCAAAGAATGCATAGGCTCAAATGGAGGAGCCTGTAAAGCCTTCAAAACCAAATTAAGACTCCAAGGAGGAGAAATTGATTTAATGACAGGCTTAATACGAACTAAAGCCTGTACAAAACAGTAAATATCAGGAAGTATAGCAATCTTTCTGTGAAATAAAACAGAAAGAGCAGAGATTTGTCCCTTCAAGGAACTTGCAGACAAACCCTTATCCAAACCATCCTGAAGAAACTGTAAAATTCTAGGAATTCTAAAAGAATGCCAAGAGAATTTATGAGAAGAACACCATGAAATGTAAGTCTTCCAAACTCTATAATAAATTTTTCTAGAGACAGATTTACGAGCTTGTAACATAGTATTAATCACTGAGTCAGAGAAACCTCTATGACTTAGTACTAAGCGTTCAATTTCCATACCTTCAAATTTAATGATTTGAGATCCTGATGGGAAAACGGACCTTGAGACAGCAGGTCCGGCCTTAACGGAAGTGGCCAAGGTTGGCAACTGGACATCCGAACCAGATCCGCATACCAAAACCTGTGTGACCATGCTGGAGCCACCAGCAACACAAACGATTGTTCCATGATGATTTTGGAGAACACTCTTAGAAGAAGAACTAGAGGCGGGAAAATGTAAGAAGGATGATAACACCAAGGAAGTGTCAGCGCATCCACTGCTTCCGCCTGAACATCCCTGGACCTGGACAGGTATCTGGGAAGTTTCTTGTTTAGATGAGAGGCCATGAGATCTATCTCTGGAAGACCCCACATCTGAACAATCTGAGAAAACACATCTGGATGGAGAGACCACTCCCCTGGATGTAAAGTCTGACGGCTGAGATAATCTGCCTCCCAATTGTCTACACCTGGGATATGCACCGCAGAGATTAGACAGGAGCTGGATTCCACCCAAGCAAGTATCCGAGATACTTCTTTCATAGCTTGGGGACTGTGAGTCCCACCCTGATGATTGACATATGCCACTGTTGTGATATTGTCTGTCTGAAAACAAATGAACAGTTCTCTCTTTAACAGAGGCCAAAACTGAAGAGCTCTGAGAATTGTACGGAGTTCTAAAATATTTATTGGTAATCTCGCCTCTTGAGATTTCCAAACCCCTTGTGCTGTCAGAGATCCCCAAACAGCTCCCCAACCTGAAAGACTTGCATCTGTTGTGATCACAGTCTAGGTTGGCCGAATAAAAGGAGCCCCTTGAACTAAACGATGGTGATCTATCTACCACGTCAGAGAGTGTCGAACAATGAATTTAAGGATATTAATTGTGATATCTTTGTATAATCCCTGCACCATTGATTCAGCATACAAAGCTGTAGAGGTCTCATGTGAAAACGAGCAAAAGGGGTTGCGTCCGTGGCTGCAGTCATGAGACCTAAAACTTCCATGCACATAGCCACTGAAGGGAATGATTGAGACTGAAGGTGTCGGCAGGCTGCAACCAATTTTAAAAGTCTCTTGTCTGTTAGAGACAGAGTCATGGACACTGAATCTATCTGGAAGCCTAAAAAGGTGACCCTTGTCTGAGGAATCAAGAAACTTTTTGGTAAATTGATCCTCCAACCATGTTTCCGAAGAAACAACACAAGTTGATTCGTGTTAGATTCTGCAGAACGTAAAGACTGAGCTAGTACCAAGATATCGTCCAAATAAGGAAACACTGCAATATCCTGTTCTCTGATTACAGAGAGTAGGGCACCTAGAACCTTTGAAAAGATTCTTGGAGCTGTTGCTAGGCCAAACGGAAGAGTAACAAATTGGTAATGCTTGTCTAGAAAAGAGAATCTCAGGAACTGATAATGTTCTGGATGAATCGGAATATGAAGGTATGCATCCTGCAAGTCTATTGTGGACATATAATGTCCTCGCTGAACAAAAGGCAGAATAGTCCTTATAGTCACCATCTTGAAAGTTGGTATTCTTACATAACGATTCAACATTTTCAGATCCAGAACTGGTCTGAATAAATTTTCCTTCTTTAGGACAATGAATAGATTTGAATAAAACCCCAAACCTTTGGCATGATTACCCCTGAAGACTCCAGGTCTGAAACACACTTCAGGAAAGCCTGAGCTTTTACTGGATTTGCTGGGATACGTGAGAGAAATTTTTTTCTCACAGGAGGTCTTACTCTGAATCCTATTCGATACCATTGAGAGACAATGCTCTGAATCCATTGATTTTGGACAGAATTTATCCAAATATCCTTGAAAAACCTTAATCTGCCCCTACCAGCTGAGCTGGAATGAGGGCCGCACCTTCATGCGGACTTAGGGGCTGACTTTGGTTTCTTAAATGACTTGGATTTATTCCGATTTAAGGAAGACTTCCAATTGGAAACAGATTCCTTGGGGCAAGGATTGGGTTTTTGTTCCTTATTTTGACGATAGGAACGAAAACGGTTAGAAGCCTTAGATTTACCCTTAGGTTTTTTATCCTGAGGCAGAAAAATTCCCTTTCCCCCAGTAAAAGTTGAAATAATAGAATCCAACTGAGAACCAAATAAATTATTACCTTGGAAAGAAAGAGATAGTAATCTATATTTAGATGTCATATCAGCATTCCAAGATTTAAGCCACAAAGCTCTTCTAGCTAAAATAACTTAAGACATGGATCTAACATAAATTTTGATAATATCAAAAATGGCATCACAAATAAAATGATTAGAATATTGCAATAAGCGAATAACGCTAGATATGTCAGAATCCAATTCTTGTTGCGCTAAATTCTCCAACCAGAAAGTTGATGCAGCCGCAACATCAGCCAAAGAAATTGCAGGCCTGAGAAGATGACCTGAATATAAATAGGGTTTCCTTAGATAAGATTCAAGCGTCCTATCTAAAGAATCCTTAAAGGAAGTACTATCTTCCATAGGAATAGTGGTACATTTAGCAAGAGTAGAAATAGCCCCATCAACTTTGGGGATTTTTTCCCAAAACTCTAAAGAATTTGCAGGTAAAGGATACAATTTTTTAAACCTTGAAGAAGGAATAAAAGAAGTACCTGGCTTATTCCATTCCTTAGAAATCATATCAGAAATAGCCTCAGGAATAGGAAAAACCCCTGGAGAAACCACAGGAGGTTTAAAAACAGCATTTAAACATTTATTAGACTTAACGTCAAGAGGGCTGGTTACCTCAAAATCCAAAGTAATTAACACTTCTTTTAATAAAGAACGCATATACTCTATTTTAAATAAATAAGTAGATTTGTCAGTGTCAATGTCTGAGGAAGGATCTTCTGTATCAGATAGATCCTCATCAGAAGAGGATAAATTATTATGTTGTTGGTCATTGGTCATTTGAAATTTCATTAACTGAATAAGAAGTTTTAAAAGACCTTTTACATTTATTAGAAGGTGGAAATGCAGACAAAGCCTTCTGGATAGAATCAGATACAAATTCTTTAAAATTCATAGGTATATCATGTACATTAGAAGTTGAAGGAACTGCAACTGGCAATGCACTATTACTGATGGACACACTATCTGCATGTAAAAGTTTATCATGGCAACTATTACAAATGACATTCGGAGAAATAATTTCCACAATCTTACAACAAATGCACTTAGCTTTGTTAGAACCGATGTCAGGCAGCAAAGTTCCAGCAGATACTTCTGAGGCAGGATCAGATTGGGACATCTTGCAAAATGTAAAAGAAAAAACAATATATAAAGCAAAATGATCAATTTCCTTATATGACAGTTTCAGGAATGGAAAAAAATGCACATAGCATAGCCCTCTGACAGAGAAAAAGGCAAGAGGCAAACATCAATGGGGTATAAAAATAATGAAAAAGTTTGGCACCAAGTATGACGCACAACGTAACTGAAAACTTTTTTGGCGCCAATAATAACCGGAAATGACACACTCGCATCACTAATGACGCAACCGTGCGTAAGGCTTCGGCGTCAACTATGATGCCGGAAATGACTAAGTTGCGTCATAGACGTATTTTTCGCGCCAAAAAAATTCTTGTGCCAAAAATGACACAATAAAGTCTAGCATTTAGCGCACCCGCGGGCCTATACCACCCGCAATTTGCAAGAAAATTGTCAATTGAAAAAAAGTCTAAACTCCAGGTAAGAAAAAAAATTCTTAAAAAAATGTTTATTTTCCCCAAATATGAAACTGACAGTCTGCAGAAGGAAATACATGAACCTGACTCATGGCAAATATAAGTACAATACATATATTTAGAACTTTATATAAATGCATAAAGTGCCAAACCATAGCTGAGGTGTCTTAAGTAATAAAAAACATACTTACCAAAAGACACCCATCCACATATAGCAGATAGCCAAACCAGTACTGAAACAGTTATCAGTAGAGGTAATGGTAAATTGAGAGTATATCGTCGATCTGAAAAGGGAGGTAGGAGATGAATCTCTACGACCGATAACAGAGAACCTATGAAATAGACCACCTTTAGGGAAATCGTCGAATTCAATAAGTGATACTCCCTTCACGTCCCTCTGACATTCGCTGTACTCTGAGGGGAATCGGGCTTCAACAATGCTGAGAAGCGCATATCAACGTAGAAATCTTAGCACAAACTTACTTCACCACCTCCATAGGAGGCAAAGTTTGTAAAACTGAATTGTGGGTGTGGTTAGGGGTGTATTTATAGGCATTTTGAAGTTTGGGAAACTTTGCCCCTCCTGGTAGGATTGCATATCCCATACGTCACTAGCTCATGGACTCTTGCCAATTACATGAAAGAAATGTCCCATGTCCCTAAATCATATATATATATATCTCTTAGGTCACTAAGTCATATAGCAATATGTCCCATGTCACTAAGTCATATAGCAATATGTCCCATGTCACTAAGTCATATATAGCAATATCTTGCAGGTCACTAAGTCATATAACAATATGCTTCAGGTCCATAAGTCATATAGCAACATTTCCCAGGCCACTAAGTCATATATAGCAATATGTCCCAGGTCTCTAAGTCATATATAGCAATATCTCCCAGGTCACTACGTCATATAGCAATATGTCCCATGTCACTAAGACATATATAGCAATAGGTTCCATGTCCCTAAGTCATATAAAGCAATATGTCCCAGGTCCCTAAGTCATATAAAGCATTATGTCCCAGGCCCCTAAGTCATATATAGCAATATTCCCCTAAGTCATATACAGCAATATCTCCCAGGTCCCTAAGTCATATATAGCAATATGTCCCAGGTCACTAAGTCATATACAGCAATATGTCCCAGGTCTCTAATTCATATATAGTAATATCTCCAAGGTCCCTAAGTCATATATAACAATATGTCTCAGGTCCCTAAGTCATATATAGCAATATATCCCAGGCCCCTAAGTCATATACAGCAATATGTCACAGGTCCCTAAGTCATATATAACAATATCTCCCAGGTCCCTAAGTCATATACAGCAATACCTCCCAGGTCCCTAAGTCATATATAATACTATGTCCCAGGTCCCTAAGTCATACAGCAATATGTCCCAGGTCTCTAAGTCATATATAGCAATATGTCACCTGTCTCTAAGTCATATATAACAATATCTCCCAGGTCCCTAAGTCATATATAGCAATATGCCCCATGTCCCTAAGTCATATAGAGCAATATATCCCAGGTCTTTAAGTCATATATAGCAATATGTCCCATGTCACTAAGTCATATATAGCAATATGTCCCATGTCCCTAAGTCATACAGCAATATGTCCCAGGTTCCTACATCATATATAGCAATATGTCCCAGGTCCCTAAGTCATATACATCAATATGTCCCAGGTCCCTAAGTCATATATAGCAATATCTCACAGGTCCCTAAGTCATATAGCAATATGTCCCATATCACTAAGTAATATATAGCAATATGTCCCATGTAACTAAGTCATATATAACAATATGTCCCAGGTCCATAAGTCATATAGCAACATTTCCCAGGTCAATAAGTCATATATACCAATATGTCCCAGGTCTCTAAGTCATTTATAGCAATATATACCAGGTCCCTAAGTCATATATAGCAATATGTTCCACGTCCCTAAGTCATATATAGCAATATGTCCCAGGTCCCCAAGTCATATATAACAATATGCCCCAGGTCCCTAAGTCATATATAGCAATATGTCCCAGGTCCCTAAGTCATATATAGCAATATGTCCCAGGACCCTAAGTCATATATAGCAATATGTCCCAGGTCCCTAAGTCATATAAAGCAATATGTCCCAGGTCCCTAAGTCATAAATAGCAATATGTCCCAGGTCCCTAAGTTATATATAGCAATACCACCCAGGTCCCTAAGTTATATATAGTAATACCACCCAGGTCCCTAAATCATATATAGCAATATGTCCCAGGTCTCTAAGTCATATATAGCAATATGTCCTAGGTCTCTAAGTCATTTATAGCAATATGTCCCAGGTCCCTAAGTCACATATAACAATATGTCCCAGGTCTCTATGTCATATACAGCAATATTTCCCAGGTCTCTACATCATATATAGCAATATATCTCAGGTCCCTAAGTCATATATAGCAATATGTCCCAGGTCCCTAAGTCATATATAGCAATATATCCCAGGTCCCTAAGTCATATATAGCAATATATCCCAGGTCTCTATGTCATATATAGCAATATATCCCAGGTCCCTAAGTCATATATAACAATATGTCCCAGGTCCCTAAGTCATATATAACGATATGTCCCTGGTCCCTAAATCATATATAACAATACACTGTGTGCAGAATTATTAGGCAAATGAGTATTTTGACCACATCATCCTCTTTATGCATGTTGTCTTACTCCAAGCTGTATAGGCTCGAAAGCCTACTACCAATTAAGCATATTAGGTGATGTGCATCTCTGTAATGAGAAGGGGTGTGGTCTAATGACATCAACACCCTATATCAGGTGTGCATAATTATTAGGCAACTTCCTTTCCTTTGGCAAAATGGGTCAAAAGAAGGACTTGACAGGCTCAGAAAAGTCAAAAATAGTGAGATATCTTGCAGAGGGATGCAGCACTCTTAAAATTGCAAAGCTTCTGAAGCGTGATCATCGAACAATCAAGCGTTTCATTCAAAATAGTCAACAGGGTCACAAGAAGCGTGTGGGAAAAACCAAGGCGCAAAATAACTGCCCATGAACTGAGAAAAGTCAAGCATGCAGCTGCCAAGATGCCACTTGCCACCAGTTTGACCATATTTCAGAGCTGCAACATCACTGGAGTGCCCAAAAGCACAAGGTGTGCAATACTCAGAGACATGGCCAAGGTAAGAAAGGCTGAAAGACGACCACCACTGAACAAGACACACAAGCTGAAACGTCAAGACTGGGCCAAGAAATATCTCAAGACTGATTTTTCTAAGGTTTTATGGACTGATGAAATGAGAGTGAGTCTTGATGGGCCAGATGGATGGGCCCGTGGCTGGATTGGTAAAGGGCAGAGAGCTCCAGTCCGACTCAGACGCCAGCAAGGTGGAGGTGGAGTACTGGTTTGGGCTGGTATCATCAAAGATGAGCTTGTGGGGCCTTTTCGGGTTGAGGATGGAGTCAAGCTCAACTCCCAGTCCTACTGCCAGTTTCTGGAAGACACCTTCTTCAAGCAGTGGTACAGGAAGAAGTCTGCATCCTTCAAGAAAAACATGATTTTCATGCAGGACAATGCTCCATCACGCGCGTCCAAGTACTCCACAGCGTGGCTGGCAAGAAAGGGTATAAAAGAAGAAAATCTAATGACATGGCCTCCTTGTTCACCTGATCTGAACCCCATTGAGAACCTGTGGTCCATCATCAAATGTGAGATTTACAAGGAGGGAAAACAGTACACCTCTCTGAACAGTGTCTGGGAGGCTGTGGTTGCTGCTGCACGCAATGTTGATGGTGAACAGATCAAAACACTGACAGAATCCATGGATGGCAGGCTTTTGAGTGTCCTTGCAAAGAAAGGTGGCTATATTGGTCACTGATTTGTTTTTGTTTTGTTTTTGAATGTCAGAAATGTATATTTGTGAATGTTGAGATGTTATATTGGTTTAACTGGTAAAAATAAATAATTGAAATGGGTATATATTTGTTTTTTGTTAAGTTGCCTAATAATTATGCACAGTAATAGTCACCTGCACACACAGATATCCCCTTAAAATAGCTATAACTAAAAACAAACTAAAAACTACTTCCAAAACTATTCAGCTTTGATATTAATGAGTTTTTTGGGTTCATTGAGAACATGGTTGTTGTTCAATAATAAAATTAATCCTCAAAAATACAACTTGCCTAATAATTCTGCACTCCCTGTATGTCCAAGGTCCCTAAGTCATATATAGCAATATCTATCCCAGGTCCCTAAGTCATATATAGCAATATCTATCCCAGGTCCCTAAGTCATATATAGCAATATGTCCCAGGTCTCTATGTCATATATAGCAACATGTCCCAGGTCTCTAAGTTATATATAGCAATATCTCCCAGGTCTCAGTCTAAGTCATATTTAGCAATATGTCCTAGGCCTCTAAGTCATATATAGGAATATGCCCCATGTCCCTAAGTCATACAGCAATATGTCCCAGGTCTCTAAGTCATACAGCAATATGTCCCAGGTCCCTAAGTCATATATAGCAATATGTCCCAGGTCCCTAAGTCATATATAACAATATGTCCCAGGCCCCTAAGTCATATAACAATATGTCCCCGGTCCCTAAGTCATATATAACAATATGTCCTAGGTCACTAAGTCATATATAACAATATGTCCAAGGTCCCTAAGTCATATATAACAATATGTCTTAGGTCGCTAAGTCATATATAGCAATATGTCCCAGGTCTCTAAGTCATATATAACAATATGTCCTAGGTCACTAAGTCATATATAGCAATATGTTCCAGGTCTCTAAGTCATATATAACAATATGTCCCAGGTCTCTAAGTCACATATAGCAATATGTCCTAGGTCTCTAAGTCATATATAGAAATATGTCCCAGGTCACTGTCATATATAGCAATATGTCCCAGGTTTCTAAGTCATATACATAACATTACATATATATATAAATATATATATATATATATATATATATATATATATGCTACATAGATAAACATATATAATACATACATAACTGTCATGATACAATCATGTGGAGTAGTTGATACCTGGATTGGCTAACTCGCAGTGGTGGTATTGTGGTCTCAGCCTGGAAAGGGTTAATATGAATTGCTTTTTCTTTGTGTGAAATTTGTTTTCAGAAAAGCTGTAAGCTGAGACCCCCCTCCTTAGCCTGTCACAAATTTGAGGTGCTGTTCTTTGTGTAACTGTGTGTAGGAATGCAAAACGCTCCCTCCCTTGGAGACTGATACTGGGAGCTAAGACTTGTTGCATTAGCTGAACTCGTCGTAAATTATAACAAGGGCGGTGTCTTTGACAAGACAAAGAAACTTTCACCTAGATTTAGAGTTTGGCGTTAGCTTTTTACCGCCTGCTGGTATTTAGAGTCAGGCAGGAAAGGGTCTAACGCTCACTTCCCTACCGCGATTCCAGGCTACCGCAGATCCCCTTACGCCAATTGCGTCTCCTATCTTTTCAATGGGATCTGCCTAACGCTGGTATTTGTAGTCTTGGGAGAAGTGAGTGGTAGAGCGGTGAGCGGTAGACCCTCTACCGACAAGACTCCTAACGACAAAAAAAGTCAGTAGTTAAGAGCTTTATGGGCTAACGCGTGAATATAAAGCTCTTAACTACTGTGCTCTAAAGTACACTAACACCCATAAACTACCTATGTACCCCTAAACTGAGGCCCCCCCACATCGCCGCCACTATAATAAAATTTTTTAACCCCTAATCTGCCGCTCTGGACACCGCCGCAACCTACATTATCCCTATGAACCTCTAATCTGCTGCCCCTAACACCGCCGACCGGACCTCGCCGCCACTATAATAAATGTATTAACCCCTAAACCGCCGCACTCCCGCCTCGCAAACACTATAATAAATAGTATTAACCCCTAATCTGCCGTCCCTAACATCGCCGCCACATACCTACAATTATTAACCCCTAATCTCCCGCCCACAACGTCGCCGCTACTATAATAAATTTATTAACCCCTAAACCTAACTCTAACCCTAACCCTAACCCTAACACCCCTAACATAAATATAATTTAAATGAAACGAAATAATATTCCTAAAATTAACTAAATTAATCCTATTTAAAACTAAATACTTACCTATAAAATAAACCCAAATATAGCTACAATATAACATGCGTTACCTGAGACCTTGTAATACTAACGAGTCACATGACACTGGGGAGTGAAAATGGCTAATTGGGCCCAATTTGGACATTTCCACTTAAGGGTGTAATCACTTTTGTTGGCAACATTAATGGCTGTGTGTTGAGTTATTTTGAGGGGACAGCAAATTTACACTGTTATACAGGCTGTACACTCACTACTTTACATTGTAGCAAAGTGTCATTTCTTCAGTGTTGTCACATGAAAAGATATAATAAAATATTTACAAAACTGTGAGGGGTGTACTCACATTTGTGGGATACTGTATATAACATGCGTTACATACATAACATATATAACACGCATTACATACATAACATATATAATACATGGTACATACATAACATATATAATACACGGTACATACATTACATATATAATATGCACTACATACATAACATATATAATATGCGCTATACACATAACATATATAATACACGGTACATACATAACATATATAATATGCGCTATACACATAACATATATAATACACGGTCCATACATAACAAATACTTTTGTGGGATACTGTATATAACACGCATTACATACTTAACATATTTAATAAATGGTACATACATAACATATATAATAAATGGTACATACATAACATATATATAATACACAGTACATACATAACATATATAATATGCGCTACATACATAACATATATAATATGCGCTATATACATAACATATATAATACACGGTACATACATAACATATATAATATGCGCTATATACATAACATAAATAATACACGGTTCATACATAACATATATAATACATGTTACATACATAAACATATATAATATGCGCTACATACATAACATATATAATACACTCTACATACATAACATATATATATATATATATAATACACATACATACATAACATATATAATACACGGTACATACATAAACATACATAATATGCGCTACATACATAACATATATAATATGCACTACATACATAAAATATATAATACACGCTACATACATAACATATATAATACACGCTACATACATAACATATATATATATATATAATACACATACATACATAACATATATAATACACGGTACATACATAAACATACATAATATGCGCTACATACATAACATATATAATATGCACTACATACATAAAATATATAATACACGCTACATACATAACATATATAATACACGCTACATACATAACATATATAATACATGATACATACATAACACATATATATATAATACATGTACATAAATAATATATATAATATGTGCTACATACATTATATATATATATATATATATATATATACTGTGTGTATATGTGTATATATATATATATATATATATATATAATATACAGGGCTCAAATTTTCAAGCCCTAACCTACTAGCCAGCCCAAAATGTTACTCGCCACTTTTGATCGCACCCACTACCCACCCATACCACACCCACTAACCCACCCCCCTCTTCGTATATGTTTAGCCAATGTGAAACACCTTATTGTGAAGTAATTTTTTAATATTGTTTATGTTTTTATACAATAAATTAAATAATGCTACATACAGTAATAAATTAACAAAAATAAGTGCATAGCAGTTAGCACAATCAACTACGGTTCTGGGGAAGACATCAGGGCCGCGATCCGATATGCAGTGTCCCCCGCAAAAGCCGGTGACGCCAAATATTGCGCTGGTTTGGTATCCTATATACGGCGTAACATAGAAGTTACGCTCGTATATTTCTGCCTTCGGCCGTAGTTTTTTATCCCATAGACAGGTATACCAAACCAGCGCAGTTTGGTATCCAATATACAGCGTAAGGACTTACGTGGCGAAAATGGAGAAATCTTACTCCATTTTCACCTTGCCACAAAATGAGGCGTGGTAAGCCTTACGCTGAGTATTGGAGTCCCGTAACTCCCTAAACTACCTGCAAAATAAAACCTAACACCTAACGCATGCGCAACGTCTAGCTACCTGTCAACCGCGATCCCCCGCCGCAATCCCTAATAAAGTGTTTAACCCCTAAACCGCCGCTCCTGGACCCCGCAGCCACCTACATTAAATGTCTAACCCCCTAATGTGATCCCCCTACACCGCCGCCACCTACATTAAAATTATTAACCCCTAATGTAATCCCCCTACACCGCCGCCATCTATATTAAAATTATTACCCCCTAATGTGAGCCCCCTACCCCGCGGCCACCTATTTTAACTACATTACCCCCTAATCTAATCCCCCTACACCGCCGCAACCTATATTAAATGTATTAACCCCTAATCTGACCCCCCTACACTGCTGCCACCTATATAGAATGTATTAACCCCTAATCTAATCCCCCTACACCGCCGCAACCTATATTAAATGTATTAACCCCTAATCTGACCCCCCTACACCGCCACCACCTATATTAAATGTATTAACCCCTAATCTAATCCCCATACACCGCCGCAACCTATATTAAATGTATTAACTCCTAATCTAACCCCCCTACACCGCCGCCACCTATATTAACTATATTAACCCTATCTATAGGGGTATGTGGGTGGTGGGTTGTAATGTTGGGGGGGGAGGTATTATTTTATTAGGGGGCTTAGATTAGGTGTAATTAGCTTAAAATTCTTGTAATCTTTTTTTTATTTTTTGTAATTTAGTGTTTGTTTTTTTTGTAATTTAGTTTAGTTTATTTAATTGTATTTTAGTTTAGATATTTGTAGTTTAATTAATTTATTGATAGTGTAGGTGTATTTGTAACTTAGGTTAGGATTTATTTTACAGGTAATTTGGTAATTATTTTAACTAGGTACCTATTAACTATTTAATAGCTATTGTACCTAGTTAAAATAAATACCAAGTTACCTGTAAAATAAATATAAACCCTAAAATAGCTACAATGTAATTATTAATTATATTGTAGCTATCTTAGGGTTTATTTTATAGGTAAGTATTTAGTTTTAAATAGGAATAATTTAGTTAATATTATTAATATTATTTAGATTTATTTTAATAATAATTAAGTTAGGGGTGTTAGAGTTAGATAGGGTTAATATAGTTAATATATATAATATAATAACTATATTAACTATATTAACCCTAATATAATTAGGGTTAATATAGTTAATATAGGTAGCAGCGGTGTAGGGGGGTCAGATTAGGGGTTAATATATTTAATATAGGTGGCGGCGGTGTAGGGGGATTAGATTAAAGGTAAAAGAGCTGATTAGTTTGTGACAATGCCCCGCAAAAGGCCCTTTTAAGGGCTGGTAATAGAGCTGGTTACTTTGGGGCAATGCCCCGCAAAAGGCCCTTTTAATTGCTGGTAATAAAGCTGGTTACTTTGGGACAATGCCCTGCAAAAGGCCCTTTTAAGGGCTATTTGTAATTTAGTTTAGGGTAGGGAAATTTTAGTATTTTAGGGGTTAATAAATTTAATATAGGTGGCGGCGGTGTAGGGGGATTAGATTAGGGGGTAATAATTTTAATGTAGCTGGCGGCGGTGTAGGGTGGTCACATTAGGGGGTAAAACATTTAATGTAGCTGGCGGCGGTGTTGGGGGGTCAGATTAGGGGGTAAAACATATGTAGCTGGTGGCGGGGTCCGGGAGTGGCGGTTTAGGGGTTAATATATTTATTATTAGGAGTGAGAGGGGGGATTGCGGATAGAGGGGTATACGTGTCGGGTTATTTTTGGGAGGCGTGTTAGACAGTACTGGAGATTTAATACTTTAGTAAGGTTTTGTAGGCGGCGGCAGTTTCTAAAGTGCCGTAAGTCACTGGCGACTCGAGAAATTTGTACTTACGCAGATTTCTGGACATCGCTAGTATGTCAGACTTACGGCACTTTAGCATCTGACGGCGCCATATATGAGATAGCTCGAGTTGCGAGCTGAAACTACGGGCGGCACAGGTTTCCACGCTTGCGCCGAAACCTGCGCCGTATATATGAGCGCACCCCAGCTGGACAAAAAAAATGTTGTTGAACTGAGAGAGAACAGAGAGTGTTGACATTAATGTGCGGTCATAGCAGACCTGGAAAAATTGTTTTATTTTGTTTTAAATATTTATTTATAAATTTTGGCTCTATAACAAAGTGATCCGTTATATTTTTATTTAGCCAAAAATTGACTTTCTGCCATAGCTGTCTTATTTTCGGACAATACCAAAAACAATGGAGTAGGTCCGCTGCAGGAGAGTGACATTTAAAACAATCTTGTGATTATCTGGCTAGTCTTTTCGGTGTAATATACATGTTCTTAAGAAGTTTTAAATGAGATTACTTCCAAGAGAAAGAAAGGAGAGCCCCACATACCCACTTGATACCCTTACTGATTGTTTCAGTATCCACATCTTCAAAATTCTTAATCCAATATAAAGACAACTTCTCCAAATTTAGCTAACCTTGTTTTGCCAGCAACATTTTGTATAATAACGAGATTGAATGGTTCCCCTGCCTGTAGAGATTAATATAATCACCTAATTTACCAAATTGTTCCAACCCCTGTCCCAACTGCATCTTTTTATTGATATAGTGTCACAGTTGAAGATATGCATAGAAACTATTGTTAGTCAAATTGTACTCAGTGGCAATACTCTCAAAAGTTCTCATACCAAGCTCCTCGTCAAGAGTTTGTACTACCGTAGTTAGACCATTATCAGCCCACCTATTAAATACCTCAGACTGAAACCTAGGCTGATATTCCGGATGACCTCTAATTGGTAAGAAAGCGGATATGTGAAAATTAATCTTTACTAGGAAACAGAGTTGCTGCCAAGAAACCACATTGTAAATACTAGACAGTATTTTAATATTTCTAGGAAGTTGCGCATGTGGGCAATGTAGAATAGCTTTAAGTGAAAAAGGCTGCATAAGCTTTTCCTCCATCTTTATATTGGTTAAATAGTTAGCTGAAAGAAGCCAGTCCACTCCGTGCCGTGCAAATATAGAGATATTATATGACCTAATATCCGGAAATGCAAGGCCTCCAAATTCTTTAAGCTGAGAAAGTTTGGCTATAGAGAGCATATGTCTATTCCTCCTCCAGAAAAAATTAGCACATTCCCTATTAAAAATCTTAATATCCTTATCTAGAATAACAAGGAGTAGATTGTTCATAACATATAGTAATTGAGGGAAGAAAATAGATTTAATAATCATTACTTTGGCTGTTTATGAAAGAGGGAATTATATATGAAAAAAGGGTGAGTAGTTAAGTTTATACCACATATTGGGATCTCTATTTAAATTAATTCTAAGGTATCTAAAACTTTCTACTTCTCTAAAATTGTGTTGTGTGAAGCTATCCTTATTTTTATGTATCCATATGATTTCTGATTTTTCTGCGTTTACCTTATACCCAGAAATTGAACTGAAGAGGTTGAAGATTTTAAGGGCTATTGGAATGTTTTTTTTTTTAAATATTTTTTAAATAAATTAATAGATCATCTGCATATCGTGAAAGCACACACAATTGGCTCCCCAGACTAATTACATTCAATTCTTGCCTAAGGTACACTGCCAACGGCTCTATGGCAACATTAAAATGGAGAGGGGAAAGGGGGCAGCCTTGCCTAGTCCCTTTTTTTAATTTAAAAAAAGATGTTTGACTCCCGTTAACCAAAATAGCAGAGTGAGGGAAATTATATATGGCCTTAATAAACGTTATCAAATTTCAAGGAAAACCATAGTTGGACAGGGAGTTAGAAAGCTGCTCCCACAATCAAAAACGTTCTCAGCGCCAATTAAAACCATAGCAAAATCCTGTTTAAAGGGACATTAAACCCAAAAAATCGGCGAGATTACGAGTTTTGCGTTAGAGGCTATGCGGTGCTAACGAGCAGTTATTTTCTCACCGCTCACTTACATACAGCGCTGGTATTACGGATTTTTACAAACCCAGCGTTAAAAGACAAAAACTGATCGTAGAGCAAAATTTTGCTCCACACTTCACTTCAATACCAGCGCTGTTTAAGTCAGCGGTGAGCTGGTAGTACATGCTTGTGCACAATTTCCCCATAGGAATCAACGGGGAGAGCCAAATGAGAACACCTGCAAAAAAGCAGCGTAAAACTCAGTAACGCAGCCCCATTGATTCCTATGGGGAAATAAAATTTATGTTTACACCTAACACCCTAACATGAACCCCGAGTCTAAACACCCCTAATCTTACACTTATTAACCCCTAATCTGCCGCCCCGACATCGCCGACACCTACATTATATTTATTAACCCCTAATCTGCAGCCCCCAAATTCGCTGACACCTACATTATATTTATTAACCCCTAATCTGACGCCCTCAACATCGCTGACACCTGCATTATACTTATTAACCCCTAATCTACCGCTCCGCACATCGCCACCACTATACTAAATGTATTAACCCCTAAACCTAAGTCTAACCCTAACCCTAACACCCCTAACTTAAATATAATTACCATAAATCTAAATAAAAATTAATATTATTATCTAAATAATTCCTATTTAAAACTAAATACTTACTTGTAAAATAAACCCTAAGCTAGCTACAATATAACTAATAGTTACATTGTATCTAGCGTAGGGTTTATTTTTATTTTACAGGCAAGTTTGTATTTATTTTAACTAGGTAGAATAGTTATTAAATACTTATTAACTATTTAATAACTACCTAGTTAAAATAAATACAAATTGACCTGTAAAATAAAACCTAACCTAAGTTACACGAACACCTAACACTACACTACAATTAAATAAATTAACTAAATTAAAAACAATTAAATAAATTAAATTAGCTAAATAACAAACAACCCCCCCCACTAAATTACAGAAAATATTTTTTTTTACAGATCTTTAAACTAATTACACCTAATCTAATATCCCTATCAAAATAAAAAAGCCCCCCAAAATAAAAAACCCTAGACTAAACTAAACTATCAATAGCCCTTAAAAGGAACTTTTGCGGGGCATTGCCCCAAAGTAATCAGCTCTTTTACCTGTAAAAAGAAAATACAAACAACCCCCCAACAGTAAAACCCACCACCCACACAACCAACCCCCCAAATAAAATACTAACTAAAAAACCTAAGCTCCCTATTGCCCTGAAAAGGGCATTTGGATGGGCATTGCCCTTAAAATGGCAGTTAGCTCTTTTGCGGCTAAAGCCCCAGGGTCGGCACTAAGGGGGGCATAGGGGGGGGCAATGCCCCCCAAATGGAATGCTGTGCCCCCCAGGGCAAAAGAAGTGATTTAAAAAAAAAAATTTTTACATTTTAAAAGTGACGGAATGTCCAGGGTCCCAAATGTTGCATCAACCATTTGCAGCCACTGGACCCTGGAGATCCGCCACTGGAGGGCCCAGCTAATCTCTTTACTCTCCTCTATTTACAACCAGATAACAAATAAAGTTGCATTTCCCTGCTGGCGCTCTCACAGTTAACCTAGGGCTTGCAATGCCCCTCCTCCTGCTAGCCCACTTACTACAGAGCTGAAGTGAGATGATGACATCATCAGACCTTTGCTGGAAGTGCTGGGAGAAGCTAACAGTCAGTGAGAGGGAAGGCAGAAGTAATTTTGTGAAAACACAGCTGTATAACCAATGTGTGTGAGAGTAGTATCCCTTCCCTATTGTGCTTTATATCCTGGCAGCCACAGATAAAGAAGCAAATTGGGAATTCCTTGGTTTCCCAACTGCAGGTCACACAAAACAAGTGTGCATTGTGCCTGCTTTATCTGCAGTGATCAGTGTAAAATGTGTGTCAGATTATAGGTGCTCAAATACACACATTTAAAAAAATGTAGCTGTGGGACAATGAGTGAAATTGCCTTATGTTTATTATTTACATGTTTCAAAACATCTCCTATTTGTCCCCAAGGTTGTTTTAATATATATATATATATATATATATATATATATATATACACACACACACAATACACACACTGTGTGTGTATATATATATATATATATATATATTGTTTGTGTGTATATATATATATATATATATATGTGTGTGTATATACATATATACCGTGTGTGTGTGTGTGTGTGTGTGTGTGTGTGTGTGTATATATATATATATATATATATATATACTGTGTGTGTGTGTATATATATGTGTGTGTCTATGTGTGTGTGTGTATATGTATGTATATATATATGTATATATATATATATATATATATATATATAAAATTTATGTGTATATACATACTGTATATACTGTATATACTGTGTGTGTGCTGGTAAATATCATTAATAATATCTGTACAAGTAATGTACTGCTTGGCACTCAAACTTATTGTCACGTAAAATCTTATTTGATCATTAGTAGGGTCATTGGTAGAGCTACAGATGCAAACAGTGTCCACTGGCTGTGTCATATGTGGGAGACATTCCTGAGATATGACAAATGTAACCCCTGGTAAATGTAACTGCCTAACCGGGCTGAAGTCCTCAATGAAGCCGGGAGAAGTATTCATCCAAGCCGGGCGAAGTGGTCCTCCAGACGGCAGAAGTCTTCATCCAGACGGCATCTTCATCCATCCGACGCGGAGCGGGTCCATCTTCAAGACATCCGATGCAGAGCATCCTCTTCATCTGGAGTCTTCTTACTGAATGACGGTTCCTTTAAGTGACGTCATCCAAGATGGCGTCCCTTAGATTCCGATTGGCTGATAGAATTCTATCAGCCAATCGGAATTAAGGTAGAAAAAATCCTATTGGCTGATGCAATCAGCCAATAGGATTGAAGTTCAATCCTATTGGCTGATCCAATCAGCCAATAGGATTGAGCTTGCATTCCATTGGCTGATTGGATTAGGTGTAATTAGTTTAAAGATCTGTCATTTGTTTTTTATTTTCTGTAATTTAGTGGGGGGGTTTTGTGATTTAGATGAAGATAGAAGATGCCGTCTGGAGGACCACTTCGCCCGGCTTGGATGAAGACTTCTCCCGGCTTCGTTGAGGACTTCAGCCCGTTTGGATGAAGACTTCTGCCGCTTCCTTGAGGATGGATGTCCGGTCTTCAGAACAGTAAGTCGATCTTCAGGGGGTTAGTGTTAGGTTTTTTAAGGGTGTATTGGGTGGGTTTTATTTTTAGGTTAAGGCTTTGGGCCGCAAAAGAGCTAACTGCCCTTTTAAGGGCAATGCCCATCCAAATGCCCTTTTCAGGGCAATGGGGAGCTTTGGTTTTTTTTAGTTAGTATTTTATTTAGGGGGTTGGTTGTGTGGGTGGTGGGTTTTACTGTTGGGGGGGTGTTTGTATTTTCTTTTTACAGGTAAAAGAACTGATTACTTTGGGGCAATGCCCCGCAAAAGGCCCTTTTAAGGGCTATTGATAGTTTAGTTAAGGCAAGGGTTTTTTTTAATTTTGGGGGGGGCTTTTTTTTATTTAGATAGGGATATTAGATTAGGTGTAATTAGTTTAAAGATCTGTCATTTGTTTTTTATTTTCTGTAATTTAGTGGGGGGGTTTTGTGATTTAGCTAATTTAATTTATTTAATTGTTTTTAATTTAGTTAATTTATTTAATTGTAGTGTAGTGTTAGGTGTTAGTGTAACTTAGGTTAGGTTTTATTTTACAGGTAAATTTATTTTTCTTTTAGCTAGGTAGTTATTAAATGGTTAATAACTATTTAATAACTATTCTACCTAGGTAAAATAAATACAAACTTGCATGTAAAATAAAAATAAACCCTAAGCTAGCTACAATGTAACTATTAGTTATATTGTAGCTAGCTTAGGGTTTATTTTATAGGTAAGTAGTTTTAAATAGGAATAATGTAGGTAATAATATTAATTTTTATTTAGATTTATGGAAATTATATTTAAGGTATGGGGGTGTTAGGGTTAGGATTAGACTTAGGTTTAGGGGTTAATACATTTAGAATAGTGGCGGCGACAATGGGGGCGGCAGATTAGGGGTTAATAAGTGTAGGTAGGTTGCAGCGACATTGGGGGCGGCAGATTAGGGGTTAATAAGTATAAAGTAGGTGGCGGCGATGTTAGGGAC